>NW_027420288.1:0-121540 GCF_009905375.1 Apium graveolens
AAGACTATTTTGCCACTTACCTTCCTAAGAGAGAGGCCACGCGCTGGTGGAAGGCTAAGGAAGATAGAGAGAAAGTGGAGAAGTTTTAAAACCAGGCCAGAGGCGGACAAGTATGATGAATCATGAATCTAGGTTGTGAAAGTCGTCAAGGTTCTTCTGAAGGACACGAATCCAGAATGATGGGATTTTTGAAATCAATGCTTATGTTGTGTTGGTTCATGAAATGGTTGTAACAGAAACGAAAATAAAAGACTGAAAGGGGAAGGAGTATAAAGGGATATAAAGGAAATAAAGTTGAGAAGCGATAAGGGAGTTAGGTATGTGAAACCCTAAGAAACCCTAGCAATATATATAGAGAAGTGTGTCATCATCAGCGTGATAGTGACTGATCATGAGATAAAGTCAAGGTTTGAAGGCGTAAGCGATACGTACAATTAATCCCCTTTATATTTAGAGGATTCGATGAGACTTTCAGATAAATATATGGATTAAATAATGAGACACGGATGTAATAAGGAGATGGGAAATCAAGAAATTAGGAAATTGGATGAAGGAAGTGACCTTAAAAAATGTGAAGTATATGTAACACATGTGACTTGATACCCAAAAAGTAAAACACCAAGTATAAGAAATATCCCAATATTGAGATAACTGTTGAGATAAATGACAATAGTGAATGAGGATTTATTAATAAGAAGTTCACGTGGAATATGACCAATATCTTTCCAAACGTCTATGCTACCATTACCAAATCAGGTAAGAAAGCGAATAATTGTGTTATCCTTCGGAGGACCATATGGATTGACCTTAGTTTGGAAAAGGATGTTACCATGAAATTAAGTATAAACTATCGAGGTCGGAATGATTGAATGCGATACTTTTATCAGGGATAGATGACTTGACTTATCAATTGAAAAGTGTGAGTATATTTTTAAAGGTGGAATTAAGGATAAAAACCTGATAACTTGAGATAAATCCTAGGGGAATGTATAAGGGTTGGCATTTCACCCTAATAGGGACACTATGAGTTTTGACAGTTAAATTGGAAGAACTAAGGTAACAATAACCATTAAAGATCATTGGAGAAAGTTTTCAGAACTATATAGACAAAGATTCTAGTATTAGTAAATGGTGTCTTGATATGCCCTGTACCCGGGGTGTACATGATGAAGGATTTAAGGATAACCTTAGAGGTTTACAAGGAAAAAGGTAATATTCAAAGTTCTCAAGAATAGAAATTTTGATAAAGGAAATATGACGTAATTATAATAACGCCAGGTGAGGCACATGTTGAACCATAAGAAAGTATAGATCAACCCAATGAGGGTCGAGATTGGTGAAAACAAGAATGACCCAAGCTAAAAGACTTCCTAAGTACGATCAAGAGTCAGTCGTGATAATGTTCACATCTAAAGACAAAGGCAATGACTTATGGAAAAATGATTGTAACACCCCCAAATCCGGGGTCGGGGATTCGGGTTGTCACGAGTTCCATTTCCCTTATCAATACTTAATCTTAACAGTCAACCAACTACTGCATACTGTAACCCCACAATATACACACACACACCACAAGTTATAGTCTCAGAGATGAATACCAAAAATAACACAAGTCATTTTATTCCACAATTATAAGTCATTACACCTCAAAAGGGTTTCTGAATAAATTTACATATTCTTTGCCATTATTACAATTCATAATATACATAAGTCTGGTACATCAAAAGTTGAAAGCCTAGCCTATTGGTAGTTCCTACCTCAGCCACAACGGCATCAATGCCTACAGGAAACTGCGGACATTTCCTATCCGCTCACGAATTGGGATATTGGTCCTGTTCATCTTGTCTAGCTGTTGTTGTGTGATGAAAGAAAAAAGCAAGGGTGAGTAACAAGCCCACCGAAATAATATGTATAATAATTTACAATATATAAGCATTCTCATAGTACTCATGAAAGTCTGGTCAAGAAGAAATGAACCAAGTTGATATCTTAACGCGACCAAGTCGCAAAATATTCAGTATATATGTATATATATACTTTTAAAGTGTTTGAAATCCTTTTCCATGCATAATATACACAGAGTTTTAGTTTATAACTATATAAAAATATCGTTGCAAGGTGATCTCATATATCTAACCTTGTCTCAACGGTTTTCTGAAAATCCTTGTCATGCATAAGATAATCATTAACCAGATATAAGTTGAAAAGATGAAGTTATGAGATACTCCAATATACTTATATCTTTTCCGAATACTACTTGAACTACCACCGTTCAAGGTATAATTAGTTTTAAAAGTTCATCACATAGATGAGACTACAAGATAAGACTTGAATAGATTCAATCTCTGAAATATCATTACAAATAATGAAGTTACGAGATACTTTATTAAGTCCCGATATATATACACACCTATATATATACATTTCATATACTCCTTGAAAACCTCTGTTATGAAAATTATAAACAGAGTTGCAATATCCAATGAATTTGGAAAGGAGAAAACCTTGGCATAAACCTGATATCTTGCTGATCAGGCAAAGATACCAATAAGTAACCTTTACTACTAGTAGATGGACGAATTCCCCACTGGTCATCACCCTGGCTGCATTAGGACCTATGCTGGACTGCCACTCAGCCATTTACGCATTGATGGACTCCCACTGAGCCACTTACACTTTCATGGATGCCCACTGAGCCCATGTTGCTTATGCCGACTCAAATAGATGGACTTACTTCCCGAACGTTGGGCAAGTAATCAAAATGTTTTCTCAAAACAGCAACCTTGTTGCGAATATAAAATACACCCCGGATCCCTCAGGTTTTGAGCGAGTATTTAAATCCCCTTCGAAAGGAAGATCTTAAATCAAAAAAATGAGTTTTGGGATCAGCTCTAACTTTTAAAAATCATTTTGAAGACTCGAAAATATTTTAAAGAATGTTTGGAGTAATGCTGATTTAATAAAATAAATCAGTCCTGATATGTTGGAGAATATCTGAATATTATTATTTAAATAATATTCCCATAAAGGATAATCTCTTTAAAAATAATTGAAGTAGAAGTTTTTAAAAACTCATACTTGAAACGAATAATAAATAACCAAAGATACACGTATACGAAAGTACGATCTTTATTTGAATAATCAAAAATAAGTTTGATAATCGAAACATTATTCTTTAATAAAATAAAGAATATTATTTAATAATATAAGCGGAGTCATAATTCCTCGAATGAATATTCAAAATAATATTCATTAAATAAAATAAACAGAGTCATAAGTCCTCGAATGAATATTCAAAATAATATTCATTAAATGAAATAAAGTTATCGAATAAGCCTTATTTGATTAATAGTTTTGAAAACTATATCTATATATATATAATAATTTATATATATTATACTCGGGAACATCGACTCCCGGTTTAGAAAAATGTTCACCTTCGGGTCCCCTATACTAAGGGTATACGCAACTACTTCTTATCTCTAGCATAGGTATTATGCAATTTATAAGCATTTGAATTGATAATAGAATATCAAGATTACAAAACAGGACATGCATATATATATCATATCACATGCTCCAATATATCGCAACACTTTGCTAATAACAATCATGCACTTATCATAAGATAATGCATATACATATATACATCACAACAACAGTATAACGGGTAGAAAACTTGCCTGAGTGTTCCCGGATAGACTTAAGCTTAGAGTGGGTCCGATAACGTATGAACAACAACATAAGTCGGAATTAAACCCCGGTCGCTTAAGAAACTAGACTTTAACCAATTGAACCCTAACGTTCGCTTATGGTCACTCCTACGCTTAACGAATCACATAAGTCATTCGAGTACCCTCGGCTCCACCATTTTTAATAAATTAACCATTTAAGAATTTTAAGGTGATTCTTTCGCAAGTACTCTATCAACTGCCTAATCCACTTTACATAATTGTTTCATACTCCAATTAGTCATTTAAGGGCCTTAACCAAGGTTTCAAAGTAAGGCGAGGTGTAATGGTTCGTTCGTGAAACGCCGTTACTTAAAACGGTCGTTTCTCCTAAACCGTACATCAGATTCAAGCGAACCACATATCAAAACGAAGCTCGTAACATGAACTATCTAAAAATGGCAAAGGTTAGAATCTTACAGTGAGTTCACGGGTCCTGAAGTTAAGAACTAAAACAGTCTAAGATAAATCGGGCATTACGACGGCTATGTTTACGCGATTACCAAAGTTTTAAACCATTCCAAACAACCACAATCCAACTCACAATCAACAATACAACCAACCCTCATCCAAACCTTACCATATCAGTCCCAACATCTCAAGATTTTCCAATTCATTCAACCCTAAACATGAACTACTAACTTTACTTAAGTTTTATTAACTATAAACAAGATTCAATCATCCAAATCACTACAAACCCAACCAAACTTGAAACACACAAGCATCATGCTTCTCATATACTATAACAATCAAAACCACTCCTAAACATTCAAAGTAAAGCTTAGGGTTTGAAGTTTTTTATACCTTCTTGAAGCTTTTAATCAATAAAAGATCCTTGGAATGTCCATGGAAGCCTTGATCTATGCTTAAGCTACCTTGACCTTACAAATAAAATCAAGAATCAAAAGTTTGTTCTTGAAAGTTACTATTCATCCTAAACTAAAATGATTTATTTGAGCTAGCAAACCTTTGATTCAAGCACTCAAACTACTTGTTCTTCTTAGTTATGAAATATAGGAGCTATAGAGACTAACCTCTTGATTTATGATGGAGTGAAGCTTGAGTTTTGAAATTTTCCTTCTTGTTTAATGAAGAAAAGCCGAGTCAATGAAGGAGAAGAAGAAGAAATAGCTTCTTGATTTGTTTTTTGATGATTTTTGTGGTGTTTAGCTTGGTTACATGGAATTTACCATGGTGAAAAATGTGTAGCTCACAATCAACCAACCAATCCTTCCCACTTATCATGCTTATGTCATCAAGCTTAGGTCATCTTGTTACACTTGTCTTCTTCTTGTTGGTGTGATGATATCATCATCCACTAACCTCTTTTATTAACCCTTAATTACTTGGCTAATGACCGCTTATCTGTTATACGGTTCGCTTAACTTTCGTTCGCGTTTATCATTCGAGGGATCATATCCGGGATCTTATTACTTGGGTTCCCCTAAACCTTTCTCAATATTTTATATTCCTTTTATGATCCTCTCTTATAATCCTTGAATTTAAGTCCTTTTAATCATGTTACCTTATACTCAATTCTTTCGGTATCTGGTGGATTTTCGGGAAAAATCAAAGTGTTCGAATTTGGATTCTGACGATCTTTGCATACACTTATTTACTTTATGGAATACTTATACGATCTTAGAATTTCCATAACAGTACTCCTATATAGTGTTGTCTGATAATTTTCGTTATCAGCATCATCAACAAAAGTTACTATTCATCAGGGTTTCAAAAATTTCAAAAATTGGGGTTATTACAGTCTCCCCTCCTTAAAAGGATTCCGTCCCGGAATCAGATAGAAAATGAATAGGGTCTCTCTTAGCATTGCACTTTCTAACTCTCAAGTAAATTTTCCCACATTGTGGTTCTACCATCAAACTCTGACTAGTTTGATAACCCTTCTCCTATGCACTTGTTCCTTTTCAATCTATAACCCTTCCTGGTTGCTCCATATAGGTTACGTCTGGTTGCATGTCTATGCGCTCATATGCCCCTATTTGTCTGGCATTTGAATTACACTTCCTTAACATTGATACGTGGAACACGTTATGAACTTGCTACATGTTTGGGGGTAGGGCTAGCTCATATGCTAACTTCCCAATACGTCTTAATATATCCAAGGGTCCAACAATTCGTGGGCTTAGCTTTCCTTTCTTTCCGAACCTCATCCATCCTTTCCAAGGGAATACCTATAACAGCACTAGGTCCCCTACTTCCTATTCTTTGTCCTTTCGTGTTAAATCAACATACTTCTTATGTTCATCTTGGGCTACTACCAGCCGTCCTCTGATTAGATCTATTATATCCTTGGTCCTTTGGACTACTGCGGGTCCGAGCATCTTGCGCTCTACAACTTCATCCTAACATAAGGGAGATCGACATTGTCTTCCCTCAAGGATCTCATAAGGAGATATCTCGATACTGACATACGATCTATTATCGTAAGAAAACTCAATCCGCGTTAAGTGATCATTCCAAATTCTTTCAAGTCTATTGCACAGAATCTCATCATAGCTTCTAGCATTATAGCTTTTGTTTCTCAATACCCATTCTTTTCCAGTTCGTAATCGCTACTATCTTCCATTCCTAATATTATACTGGTTATACTTTTGCTCGTTATCATTCTATAACCTTTTAATAATTGCGTCAACCTTAGTATCACGAACGCGTTAGATTCAGAATACCACCACACTGATACTACTTCATCTCTAGCTGCTTCCATCTTCGAAATCTTGGTCCTTCAAATAGAAGTAAAAAGAATTTATTGAGAGATCACTATGATCATGAACACTTGTTACATCGCATAGTTGTACAGAAGGTGGCCAGCCTTTAGTACTTGACAAGCAATTAAACAACATGTGGTATCCTACTAGGCTTCTATCACATAGATAGATAGTCATTCGGCAATACCTCCCCTTCTGGAAGGGTTGTTCTTCTCAGCTTACATGAAAGGAAAAGGAGAGAAAAGAACGAATTGAAGAGAATTGTATATAAATAAAAATACTGCCACAAAATATCTGGCTTGGAATCTACCTCTGAACTATAGAGGTTTGTCATAGGAGAACAAAACATATACGTATATATCTCAACATCAAGTATTGTTGCATCGTATTTTACAGGCCTAAATATTTTGCTACTCCGTCCATTAATCTACGGACCCATGCTCTTGCTTAAGCTCATAAACAATCACCTTTGAAACTCCCTCGACATCGAAAATCGAATCTGGGATTTCATTCTAGACATCATCGTTACTAGAATTCTATGCTTGCACCGCAACCTTCCTCGTATAGTAATACGACTCTCTATTGATAAGAAGGAATAAATATTCAATAGGTAGATAATCGACTTAATTAGTCTATCAATGATGACTTATATATCACCACGACCCGATTAGCGGTCCTCAATCTCAACATCCATTCCAATACAACTCTCACGCTTGTAATCGGCTCATTACCTGCAGAATCATTGCTGCATTACTATGGTCCACTACTGACCTACTGTAGTCATTTGTTTTCCTCGAAATCTTAATTGCTAACCATACATAGTTTATACCTGTCGTATCAAATTCTTCTAAGGAGGTAACATAATCACCATTCATGATTCATGAAGAACACTCCTGATCCTGACGTACATGCATGACATGAAGCAGATAAAATTGCAGAAGAGTTTAATGAAAGCAACGATAGCAGGCTAATACCATTATTAACCATATGTCGTTATTAGGAGAGATGAAGCTCAAAGGTTCATTTAGTCCTTTCGTAACATGGTCCTGGTTTATCTCAAGATAGGACCTTCTAAGATTAGTAGCTCGCTCACAACGCTACATGAATTAAATCTTTACCAAACTACTATTACGGTTGAGTATCGCACAATCATCAGAATGAATGTCAATCTTTCATACCATAATACAACCTTCACGGCTTAACCATCATCACTGTATTCCTCTGGCACGAGCGCCTATAATTGCTCTCTTACACTTAGAGTGTCGGCCACCTTATTGGCCTTTCCTGATAGTAATAGTTCCTTATAATCAATGTCTTTTGAACGATCTCCAACTAAATTTTCTACCTCATTTCCAATCACTGCTTGTGCGAAAACGCTCTTCCTTACGCTTTGGTGAGAAAGAAAAAAAATATCACCATTTTTTTCCAAAAGTTATTGCCTCGGTCTTTAGAGGTTAACATTGTCACGACTGACTCTCGGTCATACTTAGGACATCTTTTATCTTAGGTCCTTCTTATTTTTACCAATCTTGACCTTCATTGGTTCAATCTATACTTTCTCATGGTTTAACACGTGCCCACCTGGCATTATTATAATTATCTCATATTTCCTTTATCAAAATTTCTATTCTTGAGAACTTTGAATATTACCTTTCTCCTTGTAAGACCTCTAAGGTTATCCTTGAATCGTTCCTCCTGTATTCCCTAGATACAGGGCATATCAAAATACCATTTACTAATACTAGAACCATTGTCTATATACTTCTGAAAAATTTCCCCACTGATCCTTAAAGGTTGTTATTACCTTAATCCTTTCCAATTCATACTGTCAAAACTCATATTGTCCCTATTAAGGGAATGCCAACCTTTATGCATTCCCCTAGGGTTCATCTTAAGTTATCGAAGTTATATCCTTAATTCCACCTTTAAAATGGTACTTGCATCCTTCCATGGATATATCCTTGATAGATTATCTTATTCAATCATTCCCACCTCGATAGTCTATACCAATTTCACAATAGCATCCTTATTCAAACTGAGGTCAACCCATATGGCCTTCAAAAGATAACAATGGTTACCCGCTTTTCTTTCCTAATTTGGTAATGACAACAGGGATGTTCTGGAAGATATTGGTCGTGTTCAACGTGAACTTCTTCTTAATAATTCCTCATTTACTTTTGTTGTTTATCTCAACAGTCATCTCAATATTGGGATATCTTTCATACCTGGCGTCTCCCTTTCTGGGTATCATGCCCCCGGTCTTACACTTCACATTCTTGAAGGTCACTTCCTTCATCCAATTTTCCTAATTTCTTACTTTCTTGTCTCCTCAGTCTATCTGCGTCTCATTATTTATCCTTCAAACTATCTCAAGGTTTCCTCGAATTCTCCCAACTTACAGGGGATAAACTATATCTATCTCTTATGCCTTCAACCATCAACTTTAACTCATGGTGAATCACCCTCATCCTGACGATTACATACTTTTCTATTTCTATTGCTACGAGTCTTTAGGGTTTCCTCATACCCAACTCCCTTATCATTCCTCAAACTCTATTGTCTTTATTTTCCTTTCCACTTTAGTTTCTTTTATTTTCTTTTCTATTACAATCATTTCACGAACCCACTAATTATTGACTTCAAATATCACGTCGTTCTGGGATTCTTGTCATCTGAACAAATCTTGACAACTTTTACAACTTAGCTTCATAATTCATCATACTCGTCCGCCTTTGGTCTGGCTCTAACTTTTATATGCTATCTCTCTATCTTCCTTAGCCTTCCACTAGCGGGTGCCCTGTAATAACCCCAAAATTTTGTGTAATATCCGGAATATATCGTGTAATTATTTTTGATATTAAATAATTATTATGTGTGTTCAGTATCTATTCTATGAGTTAATTGTTAAGTGTTATCTGTACTTGGATATTCAAAAATAATATTAATTGAGTATTTTAATTTTTATATGTCCAAAATAAAATATAAATAACTGTCATATCTTTCTAATTATTTTTATGTTGATTTATGGATTTATAAGAATCATATAAATTTCTAAAATCTTTTTCCGGGTAATTAAAATCTATTTTATAAAACGGAAACCAACCGACGTCACCCGTTGTTACATTTTTTGACCCGAAACTCTTTCGAGAACTCCTTCCTAACCTAATTGTAATATTCCGAGCATATTCCATGTTTCGACTTTTTCGATCCGGCGTACGGTTTGTTCTGCGCGGGTCCCTGGCGCAACATTTTCGATACAATATTCGTTTCGGTAAATCAATAAAACCCGTATTTTCGATAAACAGGAGCTTTTTATTAAACTATCACAATCACTTCGTAATACGTGTAACCAGGCGCTGAGACCAAGACCGCAGTACAAATTGTACTGATTTGGATAATTATCCCGAAAACCGATACCGTTTGGATCAGTTTTTACAAATAAACGTACCGTTTTATATCCGGAATGATCCAACGGGATACTAATTTTCCGTAAATATAAATAGCCTTTTACCGTATTTTATTTCGTATCAAAATCATTTGCAGACAGATAATTATATAATTTTACAGAGAAAAATCATATATTCATAAACTGTTATAAGAATCAAACAGCAAAACGAAGGCGTTACCGATCTCTGTTTTCAAAGCTTGAGTAACCAAAACGAAGGATTTGAAGTGTTCTATCAGATTCTGAGCTTTGTTTCACTGCAGAATCAAAGGTTTATTTTCTGGAAATTTATTTATTTTCGAATTAAATTTATTAAAAATATGAATTTTTGTTCGGATGATTGTTTGTATGATTTGATGATTGCATGTTGTAGAGCTTGTTTTCCTGATGATTTTGATATATTATACGTCTGATTTGGAGTTCAATAACATGTTCAAATTTGAGTTTGATTTTCGAATTTTAAAATTAGGGTTTATAACCCGTATGAATGTTCTTAATTGAAATTTAGGGGTTTCTTATTCCGAAATAGATTGATGTTGTGGTATAGTGTATTCTATTCTCTGTGAAATTTGCAATCTAGTCGTACAAGTTTCATGAATCAACGAGGTCTGTAGAGAATGGAGTTGTGTTTTGAAGTTTACGTCGAACCCGCCAGAAATCGGCGAGTTTTTTGATCAAATTCCGGCCAAGTCCGGGGTTATTGATGAATTTTGATTGCAGATATAGGTTCCTGGTGTTGTGTAGTTTAATTCTGGAGGTGATGGTGGTGGGAGGATGCCGGAGGTGAGTTCTCCGGCCACCCCCGATTTTCCGGCGACTGGAACTGCAAATTTGCAGTTTAGTCCCTGTATTTTTGAAGATGGTGAAGTTTAGTCCCTGTAGTTTGCAAAGTTTTCAACAATAGGATTCCTGTTTATAAAATGTTTAAAAATCATATTTCCTATTTATTTTATTATAAAAATTCATTTTTAATTTCTGAAAATTCTGAAAATTATTATTTTAATTCCGAAAATTATTTTTGATTCACAAATAAATCTGAATTAATTAGTTAATTAATTTCAATTAATTTTTTTATTTGATTAATTGGTGAATTAATTCGAAAATTAATTGATTAATTGATTTAATTAATTATTAATTGATTTTAGTTAATTATTTAATTAGATTTAATTATTTAAAAATGATTTAAAAATTCCGAAAAATAGTTTCGAGCTTTAAAATATTATTCTAAATTATTTTCAAGGCTCGATAATTATTCTAAAATTATTTCGGAGCCAGAATTGGCCAACCGAACCCTGTTTATTAATCCGAAATTGATCCAACGACCCGTTTTAATTCCGAAAAATGTTTTAAAAATCATTTTAGATACCAGAAAGCCTATTTATGACCCGAAATGTCTTTAAAAATGATATGTCATTGATTATGTGACGTATTATGTGTTATATGTAACATGTTGGTTGACTGTCGATTTATATATTCGATGTTTACTGTTTATTGCGTAACTTTCAATCCGTTAATCGGATTTTGGTAAAACGAAGGGTAGATAGAAGTATGTGTTGAATAGAATTCTATGAGTTGATTATTGATAGATGCTTATGATATGTGAGCAGAAGAGGCAAGACGTAGGAAAGGGAAACATATAGTTGAGGAGTAAGACGGTTGTGATTGGAAGCGAGTGCAGTGTAGTAAGCTAATACCAGGCAAGTGTTCTGAACTTCCTCGAGATATTTTAGTACTTGATAGTCTTGTTGATATTGCAAGTGCTTTGAAGCACTGAAACCCAAACCCTGATTCCAGTTATTGTTCTTGAGCCATGAACCTTATTCTTTCTATACCATTGATTGTTGTATACCCAAACACGAACCTCAAGTATACAATACTACTCCACAAATACATACACATTAAATATAAAACACGGAACCAGATTGCTTATACCTTCAAACCATTGTATTTTATGCTTTGAAAGCCCAAATCTTTGAAACCCTGAAATGTTGATTCCTTTGTTATCCAATTCTTTCATTACCCAGCATCCAAGCTTTTAAATTACCATATTGATCCTTACAAAGATTGAAACCCTTTCATTCTTAAACACTCATTGTTGTTAAGGATTCTGATTATTGTTTATTATTGCATATTCTGTTATTATGTTAGAATTGGATTGTTTTTATAAAATTGTGGACCAGATTCATGGTCAGACCATATAATGGTCAAGTTAGGCCAATGTGTGCCTTGGATCCAGTAGTTAGAGCAATGCTGTGTGCCTTGCTCGGGGTTAGTGCGTGACTGATCAGCAGCCTAACCTTGGTTTTTAAATTAAAAGTATAATATCCAATTCTAAATCATAATCCATTGTTCACTTGATATCATAATCATGTTCACCTGATGATCATTATTCTCAGTTTTGTCATTGTGACTTGCTGAGCTAGTTAGCTCATTTGTGCGATGTTGTTTATATTCTTTCCAGTTAAAAAGGAATCAGTTGGTAAAGAGGATCCCCAGTCCAGCGCGAGAGCTAGGGGTTCAGGTTGAGGAAGCTGAGCTAGTAGGCTTCTTTTGGAATAATTTAAGTCTGTAAAAGTTTGTAATAATGTTTAATACGCAGTTTTGAGTTTGGAATAGTTGGGATTTGAACGGTTTGTAATATATTAGTGTGTTTGGCTTGTGTGCATACTTTAACCTGTTGCGGTCCGTGGTGGTTGGTAAGTAGGGTCACTGCATATATTATTATTATCTTTATTATTGTTATAAGCAGGTTATAAATAAGGTCTGAGTGTGGACCCCAAACTTCTGACCCGGGTTTGGAGGCCGCCACATTTTGGACTTTTTGTAACCCTTATGAATAGTGATTTTGTTGATTATGCGGAATAAGAAAACTTTTCATACCACACTTTGTAGGGGTTCTTTTATTGTTATTCTGAGATCTTATTAGTACTCTGTATGGTATATATGTGTATGTAAAGATCGTCAGAATCCAAATTCGAACACTTTGATTTTTCCTGAAAATCCACCAGATACCGAAAGAATTGAGTATAAGGTAACAGGATAAAAAGGATTTCAATTCAAGGATTATAAGAGAGGATCATAAAAGGAATATAATGTATTGAGAAAGGTTAAGGAGACCCAAGTAATAAGATCCCGGGTATGATCCCTCAAACGATAAACGAGAACGAAAGTTAAGCGAACCGTATAACAGTTCAGCGGTCATTAGCCAAGTAATTAGGAGCTAATCAAAGAGGTTAGTGATGATGATGTCACCACACCAACAAGAAGAGGACAAGTGTGGGAAGATGACATAGGAAAGTGACATAAGCATGACCAAAAAGGAAGGAAGGTTGGTTGATTATAAACCACACAAAATTCACCATGGTTAAAAGGTAATAAATCAAAACAAAAGTGGATCAACCAAGCCAAAACAATTCATAACACAAAAACACACAAGTTGACTTTCATTATTCAAGAGAAGCTCTCGGCCTCTTCTCCATTTCAAGGAAAGAAAAACCCAAATCCAAGTTCCAAGCTTTGTTAATTAGTGAGGTAATTATCTAAGGTTCATTGTACATAGATATAGATATCCTATAAGTTTAAGCTTCAAATTCCTTCACAATCTCTTCCTAAAATTCATGGAAGAAGAGGGTGAATGGTGTTTTTCAAGAACTTGAAATTTTGATCTTGTGTTTTTGTTTAGATAAAGCTTTAGTAAGGATTTTCCAAGGTTGTTCCAAGCTCATTAGTTACTCCTACTCACAAGGAAGGTATAATCTCTTAACCTAGCTTTGTTATTGAATGTTAAGAGCTTATTATGAGTAGTATAGTTCATGATAGGCTTGGTTATTGTGTATTTAGAGATTGATTGGTTTTGTGATGTTTTGGAGTTGTAAATCTTGATGATTAGTTAATGAACTTAAGTAAGCTCTTAGTTCATGATTGAGAAGTAGTATAAATTGGAAATATTGAGTTGTTGGGGCTGTTGTAGTATTGTATGGATGGAGTTTGGTTGTATGGTTGAATTGTGGTTGAATTGTGGTTGAATTGTGGTTGATTTGGAGTAGGATAAAATTTGGTAATCGCGTAAACACAGCCGTCGTAATGCCCGATTTACTTTAGACTGCTTTTGTTCTTAACATCAGGACCCGTGAACTCACTGTTAGGTTTTGACCATTGCCATTATTAGATAGTTCATGTTACGAGCTTCGTTTTGATATGTGGTTCGTTTGAATCCGATGAACGGTTTAGGAGAAACGACCGTTTTAAGTAACGGCGTTTCGCGAACGAACCATTACCCCTCGCCTTACTTTGAAACATTGGTTAAGGACCTTAAATGACTAATTGGAGTATGAAACATTTATGTGAAGTGGATTAGGCAGTTGGTAAGGTACTCGCGAAAGAATCGCCTTAAAACTCTTAATGGTTAATTTATTAAAAATGGTGGAGCCGAGGGTACTCGAGCGACTTAGGAGAACCATTAAGCGCAAAGCGAGCGTTAGAGTCTAATTGGTTAAAGTATAGATTCTTAATCGACTTTGGTTTAATTCCAATTTATATGTGGTTTATAGGTTACCAGACTCATCCCAGGACTTTTACCACCCCAGTCGCTCAGGCAAGTTTTCTACCCGTTATACTGTTGTTGTGATGTATATATGTATATGCATTATCTTGTGATATATGCATGTTGGTTAATTAGCAAATTTTGCGATATATTGAAGCATGCTGATATGGTATACATATGCATGTCTGTTTCGTAATCTGGTTATCTATCTGTTGATTTCAATGCTTATAGTTGCATAATACTTATGCTAGAGATAAGCAGTAGTTGCGTATACCCTTAGTATAGGGGACCCAAAGGTGAACATTTTCTAAAACCGGGAGTCGATGTTCCCGAGTATATTATATATATATATATTGATATAGTTTTCAAAACTATTAATTGAATAAGTTTTATTCGATAACTTTATTTTAAATAATGAATATTATTTGAATATTCATTCGAGTACTTATGACTCTGTTTATTCTATTTAATGAATATTATTTGAATATTCATTCGAGGACTTATGACTCTGTTTATTCTATTTAATGAATATTATTTGAATATTCATTTGAGGACTTATGACTCCGATTATTTACTAATTAATATTCTTTATTTTATTAAAGAATAATGTTTCGATAATCAAACTTATTTTCGATTATTCAAATAAAGATCGTACTTTCGTATAAGTATATCTTTGGTTATTTAATATTCGTTTCAAGTATGAGTTTTAAAACTTCTACTTCAATTATTTTTATAAAGATTATTCTTTATGGGAATATTATTTAACCAATAATATTCAGATATTTTCTAATATATTGGGACTGATTTATTTCATTAAATCAGCATTACTCCAAACATTCTTAAAAATGTTTTCGAGTCTTCAAAATGATTTTAAAAGATTAGAGCGGATTCCAAAACTCATTTTTATATTTAAGATCTTCCTTTCAAAGGGGATTTAAATACTCGCTCAAAACCTGAGGGATCCGGCTCTGTGGTGTATTTTATATTCGCAATGAGGTTGCTGTTTTGGTAAATGAATTGATTACTTACCCAACGTTCGGGAAGTAAGTCCATCTATTGAGTCGGCATAAGCAACATGGGCTCAGTGGGCGTCCATGAAAGTGTAAGTGGCTCAGTGGGAGTCCATCAAATGCGTAAGTGGCTGAGTGGCAGTCCAGCATAAGGTCCAATTGCGGCCAGGGTGATAACCAGTGGGGAATTCATCCATCTACTAGTAGAAAATGTTACTTATTGGTATCTTTGCCTAATCAGCAAGATATCAGGTTTATGCCAAGGTTTTCTCCTTTCCAAATTCATTGGATATTGCAACTCTGTTTATAATTTTCATAACAGAGGTTTTCAAGGAGTGTATGAAATGTATATATATAGGTGTATATATATATCGGGACTTAATGAAGTATTTCGTAACTTCATTATTTATAATGATATTCAAAGATTGAGTCTATCAAGTCTTTTCTTGTAGTCTCATCTATGTCATGAACTTTTGAAACTGATGATACCTTGAACGGTGATAGTTTAAGTAGTATCCGGAAAAGATATAAGTATATTGGAGTATTTTGTAACTTCATCTTTTCAACTTATATCTGTTTAATGATTATCTTATGCATGACAAAGATTTTCACAAAAACGTTGAGACAAGGTTAGATATATGAGATCACCTTGCAATGATATTTTTATACAGTTATAAACCGGAACTCTGTGTATATTATACATGTTAGAGGATTTCAAAGATTTTTGAAGTATATATATATACTGAATATTTTGCGACTTCGTCGCATTAAAATAACAAACTTGGTTCATTTCTTCTTGACCAAGACTTTCATGAATACTATGATGTTATGGATTAAAAACTAATATATATAATTGTTGTATTTGGTACTAAGGAACGTAAGCTTCAAGGCTCGATTTGACTGCTCTTATGTTTCGTGACTCAATCTGCCTTAACAAGATGCCTACGTACCTTGCTGATTACCAAGGATCAAGTCAAAAAACGTAGTTCTGATTTGTGGGGTGAGGCCCCTTATATAGATGTGGGGGTCCTTGAATCGGACTTGGTATAGGAGACTTGGTGGGCAAGTCTCATAGTTAGAATGGACTTTGGAGTCCTAGATAGTAGGAAACTGACTCCTTATCCTTTTAGGTCCCCTTGAGGCTAATCTGCAAGGATTTATATCCTTATCGGGACTTTTCTCAATGACTGATTTTTCCCTTATTAATTAATTATGAAATTAATTAATAATATACAGGGTTTTTGGGCCTTCTTTGTTCCATCTGGCCTGATCTGGTCTACCAGGCCTGATCAACATGTTAACCTTTCTGGTCTGAATATCATACATCTTCTTATTGGGCCTTGCAGCCTAAACTGTAATAATTAATTATGTAATCAGGATTTATTTATCCCAATCATTTACCCCCCAACTTTTGAGAAACCGTATAAGATTTCGCGAAAGTTAAGTTCATTTATTCCCTTACTGGGTATCATTTTGCGTAAAGTGTGGAGCGACCTACACGTTTACAACGATTTACTTTTATTCCTTTTATTCAAGAATTATCTTAATTTCCAGGAATTTTTCCCTTGACTCCAGGATTTTTTCTTAATTTTCTGGATTTTTCCCTTAATTTCTGGGATTTATCCTTATTTTTCTGGATTTTCCCTTAATTTCTGGGTTTTTCCTTATTTTCTGGGATTTTTCAGATTTCCAACCCTTTTTCGACCAAGATCCTAGTCGAAATTTCGACCTGGATCCTAGTCGAAACATGGGTCAGCCTTGCAATCCTGGTCGAAGGAGTTCGACTAGGATCCACGACCTGGAATTCGACCAAGATCCTAGTCGAACTTTCGACCTGGATCTAGGTCGAAAACTTACCCTTTTTCAATTCCTGGTCTTGAGCTTATCGACTAGGATTTCGACCAGGATTCTAGTCGATATTTTGACCTAATCCTGTTCGAAAATTCTCTGTTTCTCATGCTTCCTGGTCGAAGGATTTCGACTAGGATTCACGACCTGGTTTTCGACCAGGATCCTAGTCGATTTTCGACCTGGGTTTTAGTCTAGGTTTTTTTAAACCCCATTCTTGAAAAATGCTTGGTTCATTCGACCTCATTCCTGGTCGAAGTTTCGACCTCAATCCAGTCCTGTTATTCCCGTTATTTTCGGGTGTCTGGTTGAAAAATTTCGGGCAGGATTCACGACCTGGAATTCGACCTAAATCCTGGTCTTTTTTACCCGTTATTTTCGGGTGTCTGCTCGAAAGATTTCGGGCAGGATTCACGACCTGGTTTTCGACCTGAAATCTGGTCTTTTTTACCCGTTATTTTTGGGTGTCTGCTCGAAAGATTTCGGGCAGGATTCACGATCTGGTTTTCGACCTGAATCCTGGTCATGAGCCTTACATCTTTTGGGGCTACAATTTTGGGTATTGTATTTTCCAAATCCTAATTGGATTTGGGCCTAGCCTTCTTTATTGGGCCTTATTAAATCTTAATGGGCCTCTCTAACTCTTATTGGGCCTCTAATTGATCTGGTCTTAATACCCTGTTTAGAATTCTCTAGAATTCCTTGGAATATTCTGGAATATTCCTTTTTCTGGGCTTTTTTCTTTGGGCCTCTATCCTTAATGGGCTTTTGTCCCTTCAACTTCCCTTTTCCTCTTATATAAAGGAGTGAGGAGAGGCTACTACTCCTCACTTTCTCATTTCTAAGTTCTTCTTCTTTCTCCTCCTGCTAAGATTCTTAGAGCAAAAACAGCAAGTCGGAGTATCAAAGCCTTTTTAGGAGCTCTTCTTCAGGTAAGGTTCCTCCCTTTACTTCTTGTGCTTACTTTTACATTGTATGCACTTCTTTAGGTAAAATTCCTCCCTTTTTTCAGATGGCTGATAAGAAAATGACTCGTTTGGCCAAGATGAACGTGGCTAGAAAGTCCAATGAATTCCCTATTCGATCAAGGTACACTTCCTTGATCGACATGATCAACACCCGCGGGGACGAGTACCCGTCTGATGCAAATCTGGACGCGCACGACCATATTAGTGCCCTGCGGGATCCCAAAGAGCTGGAAAAGTTGAGCAGCTGTTTTAAAATCAAGGAACCTTTCAAGCTGGTTCTTGCAGGCCCGGCCGACAGGGCCTGCCAGTGGAAGAAGGACGCATTATGCGTCTACAGGGATACTCTACGGGCAGGTATCAGACTCCCCTTTCACCCGTTCATTCCTCTTTTGCTAGCTGATGTGGGCATCAGCCCTTGCCAACTCCCCCCTAATTCTTGGAGGCTTATTCTGTGCTATCTGTCGTAATGCGCCAAGCACAATGTCCCTACTTCCGTTGCTGTTTTCAGAAAGATTTTCCAGTTCAAAAACAGCCCTGATAAAAGTCAGGGTTGGGTTTCTTTAAACCAGCGCCCTGCTGTTCCCCATATTGTGAACGGGAAGTCCATCCCTGACAACAACTTGGGGTGGAAGAAAGATTTTTTGTTCGTCGTTTGGGAGGGTGGCGATTGGGGCACCCTGTTTCGATTGTCTTTTGGGCTTGCCGTTGATGGGAGCCCAAACGATATAATTTTGTCTGAGGAGGAGGCTAGATCTTTCAACCTCCTGACGCAAGATAATGGGACTTCCCATTCTTGGGACCTCATCAGGGAGACCATTCTTGTAGAACGCGGCCTCTCTACCGTCCCTAAGAAAAGTAAGTTTCCTCCCTTATATCTCTTTTTATTTCCTTCATTTTCTATCTTGCCGATTCCTCAACTTACTTACCTCACTTGTTGCAGTGGCCGAGAAGATTGAGGAGGTAACCAAGCCTAAAGACCTGGAGAAAACCAGGATGAAGCGTGCTGGAAAGGTCTTTAAAGACCCGCGCCTTGGTGATCGCTTCCCGGAGTTCCTACTCCAAGCAATGGAACCAGGCGAGGAAGGCCCCAGCCATGTTTTGTGCACCAAGCAGAAGCCAGGGGCCTATTTTCAACCTGCTTGGGGAATCTGGGGCAAGGATTCAATCGTTGGCAGCACGGCGTTTGCCAAGGAATGGTCTAAGCATTCCATCTCCCCGGTGGACTATCAAGACTTTGTCCTTCAACAGGACTTAGAGGGGAACAAGCTTTTCGGAGCTCAGGCTTTGGCGATGGTACGTCCTTTTCCTTTGCTCTTCGTAGTTGCCCTTTTTGATTTTCTTATCTCATACTTTTGCAACTTCTCTTGTAGGCGAATGCCCATTTTCAAGGGGCGATCCACCAAGCCAAGGCTTGGAAGGTTGGCCTGGAGGATGCTAATAAGAAGTTGGAGGTGGCCAACCAAAAAATAGAGGCCCTGGAAGCTCAACTTGCCTCTTCCACTTCTGACCTGGAAACGGCCCGGGCTGAAAATGTTATCCTGAAGTCTCGGAAGAATAAAGCCTTTGACGGCTGGATGGATACCCAGGAGTTCAAGGACTTAATGGTGGAGCACGATGCCCTCCTACACCCGATTAGCTATAAAGAAGGCTGGGATGCTGCTGTGGAGGCCATTCAAGATGAGTTTCCAGAAGTCCTTGAGCAGTCCCCCTTTCATTGCCCTGTTCGAGTTCCAGAACTTGGGGGTGTTGCTGATAAGCTTGTTGGCCTGATCAAGGACGGCCCGTTGGGGAGCCAAGGTCAAAAGAGGAAAGAGCTTGAGTCCAGCTCCGGAGAGGAGGAAGCTTCTTCTGAAGAGGAGTCTGAGCCTGTCACTAAGAAGGTCAGGGTGGAAGAGCCTCCAAGAGCAGCACCTCAGCAACCAGCGTCTCCCGCAGCATCCAAAGCGCCCGAAGGCAGTTCTGATGGAACCTCTACGGGGACTTCTGAGGGGACGACTGAGACGTCCGAAGGGACGACTGAGACATCCGAGGAGACTTCGGATAGTGGTTCCGAGGAATCCCAGCCTTCCAAGGCCTAAGTTTTGTTTATGTATATCTTCTTTTTGGACAATATGTAAACTTTGTTCATATCAGAACTTCTTACCCTTCGGGGTTATTTCATATGTTGTTTTTCTTACTCGCCTCTTTCTCCATTATCTTTTCAATACTTGATATGCATTTAAACTTGAACTAATTGGCCAATGATCAAAGCATGATTTTTTGTTAAATCCACACAAGGTATTAACTTAAACATCCATAGGTTGAAATAATTTCGAACTCTTTAATATGAAGTCTGGCTTTTCAAAACCTTACATAGTATGGGTTCGACCCTTAACAATAATAACTCGACAATGTAAATTCTACTGGAATATAAAATCCTACGCAAGCAAAGCTTCAAGGTGCTTTTAAACCTTCTTGCCATACTGACAAGTGAGAATCGTACTTCAACTATCTTACACATAGTAAACCTTCAGGTTTTGTGCATGCCTGGTTCTCGGGATTTCAAAACCATCCATAGTCTCCAGCCTGTAGGTTTCTCTACCCTGAACGCTCTTGACTTTGTACGGACCTTCCCAATTCGGGGCAAGATTTCCTTTCTGTCCTACACCAGAAGCTTCTATCTTCCTCAAGACTAGGTCACCTTGTTTGAAAAACCTTTCTTTAACCCTTAGGTTGTAGTAGAATGAAGCATTTTTCTGATATTCTACTATCTTTGCATGTGCCTCATCTCGCACTTCATCGATTAGATCCAGGGCTAACCTCTGCCCTTCTTCATTTTCCTCTGCATTGAAAGCCTGAATCCTTGGAGAGGAATGTGATATCTCCACGGGAACTACGGCTTCTGCTCCATATGCCAACATGAAGGGAGTTGCTCCTGTCGTGACTCTACAGGTAGTCCTATAGGCCCATAATATGGGAAGTATCTCATCCACCCAATTATTTCTTGACTTCTCGATCCTCTTTTTTAGTCCATCCAGGATTATTCGATTTGCTACTTCCGCTTGCCCATTGGCTTGTGGGTGAGCCACAGAGGTGAACCGTAACTCAATTTCATTTTCTTCACAATACTTCTTGAATTCCTCATTGTTGAATTGTGTTCCATTGTCAGTGACGAGGATACGGGGAATTCCATATCGGCACATAATGTTTTCCCACAAGAATTGTGCAACATGCTTAGTTGTGATCTTGGCCAAGGGTTTGGCTTCAATCCACTTGGTGAAATAATCAATGGCTACAATGAGAAACTTCCTTTGTGTCGTGGCCATGGGGAAAGGCCCCAAAATATCCATTCCCCACATTGCAAAGGGAATGGGCGAGTTGATAGATGTCAGCATCTCGGGGGGTTGTCTAACAACAGGTGCATGCTTCTGACAGCGGTCACACTTCTTCACATATTCTTTGGCATCAGCCATCATTTCTGGCCAGTAAAAGCCTAAACGAGTTATCTTATGAGCCAAAGCCCTGCCCCCCAAGTGTTGTCCACAAATACCTTCATGCACTTCTTCAAGAGCCAAGCGTGCCTCATCGGGCCTGAGACACCTTAAATAAGGAACCACGAAAGATCTTTTGTACAGAATCCCATCTATTAAAGAGTACCTTAGTGCCCGAACAGTTAACTTCTGTGCTTCAGTTGCATCGCTTGACAACCAACCGGTTTGAATGTGAGCCTTAATGGGATCAATCCATGACGTCCACAGGCCTATAGGAGCCACAAGCTTAACATCTATGCTTCGTGTCTTCAAAACACGGAAGTACACACTTCCTGAACTTTCTTCTATCTCGGATGAAGCAAACTTTGATAACGCATCTGCCTTAGCATTTTCTTCCCTTGGAATGTGCTCAACATGGCATTCATTAAATTGGGTCATCACAGCCCTTACTAGGCGGACATACTTAGCCATCGTATCATCCCTTGCCTCAAATTCTCCCTTTACCTGGGATATGATCAGCTTCGAGTCTCCACGGACCTTTAAGTTTTTGACTCTAAGTGTTCCAGCTAGGCCAAGGCCAGCTATTAGGGCTTCATATTCTGCCTCATTGTTTGTGGTCGGGAAGTCTAGCTTCATAGAATACTCAATTAAGAACTCATCAGGGCTTTGCAAAACCAATCCTGCTCCACTGGAATTTGTTTTTGATGCTCCATCAAAATAGAGAACCCAATATTCTTTCTCCTTATCATCCTTCTCTTTGTCCCCATTATCGACTCTCTTGTCTTGTGGTATGGTATCCTCCTGCCCCCCGACTTCTTGGTTGGGTATGGTACACTCCACCACGAAGTCAGCTAGCGCCTGGGCTTTTATTGTCGTTCGCGGCTTATACTTGAGATCGAACTCTCCCAGCTCTACTGCCCACTTAATCAATCTCCCACTTGCCTTGGGACTGTGAATGATATTTCTCAGTGGCTGATTTGTTAGCACCTCAATCTGATGAGCCTGAAAGTAAGGACGCAGATTTCTCGAAGCCATTACCAAGGCTAGAACAAATTTCTCAATAGTTGAATAATTCAATTCAGCACCATGCAGAATTTTGCTGACATAGTATACGGGTTTCTGGACTTTCAGTTCCTCTTTAACCAACACCGCGCTCAAGGCACTCTCTGAAACAGCCAAGTACAAGAATAAAACTTCACTCAAAACTGGCTTGGCCAACAACGGGGCCTGCGCCATATATTGCTTCAGTTCTTCGAAAGCCTTCTGGTTTTCTTCGCTCCATACAAAGTCCTTAATATTTTTTAGTGACTTAAAGAATGACAGACACTTGTCTCCTGACTTGGAGATGAATCGTCCCAACGCAACAACCCTTCCTGTGAGCTTCTGAACATCCTTGACGGATTTTGGTGGTTCCATATCCAGGATTGCCTTTATTTTATCGGGGTTAGCCTCGATTCCTCTCTTTGAGACCATCAATCCCAAGAATTTTCCAGATCCTACCCCGAAAGCACATTTTGTAGGATTCAACATCATCTTGTGGTACCTCAGGACCTCAAAAGCTTCCCTCAAATGGGTTATATGATCAGTCTTTACTAGACTCCTGAATTAAATGTCATCAACATAGACTTCCATGGTCTTACCAATAAGATCCTTAAAAATTTTATTTACCAACCTTTGATAGGTGGCTCCTGCATTCTTAAGACCAAATGCCATAACAAGTTAACAATAAACACCAAAGTCAGTGATGAATGATACCTTTGGAATGTCATCTTTGTGCATCTTAATCTGATTGTATCCGCTAAATCCATCCATGAAACTCAGCATCTCATGCCCAGCAGTGGCATCAATCAAAGTATCAATCCTTGGCAACGGAAAACAGTCTTTAGGGCATGCATCATTCAGATCAGTGAAGTCTATACACATCCTCCACTTTTCATTAGCCTTCTTCACCATTACAGGGTTTGTTAACCATTCCGGAAATTGAATCTCCTTAATGAAACCAGCCACTAGGAGCTTTTCAACTTCCTGTTTTTTAGCCTCTTGTCTTTCCGGGGCAAAGTTTCTTTTCTTTTGTTTCACTGTCTTCCTACTTGGATCCACGTTTAACTTGTGAGTAATCAGCTCCGGGTCTATTCCTGGCATATCAGTTGCTGACCATGCGAACACATCACTATTTTCTTGCAAAAATTTCACCAACTTCCCTCTAAGGGGCTCCTCTAATGTGGCTCCAATGAAAGTCATCCTCTCAGGATTCTTGGGGTCTAAAGGAATCGAAACCAAGTCTTCTACTGGCTTTCCTCTCTTCTCATCATTTTCTCAGACATCCATATCTTCAATAGGAAGAACCTGCCCCCCGACTCCATCTGCCCTTAAAGAGGCCACATAACAGCTTCTAGCCATTTTTTGATCTCCTCTCTCTTCTCCAATCCCATTCCGGGTGGGAAACTTCATAACTGAATGGTAGGAAGAAGGGACTTCCTTGAAGGCATGTATCCCTGTTCGCCCCATGATAGCATTATAAGTTGAACTATCCTTTACTACCACGAAATCCAACATCTGTGTCGCTTGCCTTGGTTCTGTACCTATGGTTGTTGGCAATTTGATTATCCCTTCCACAGGATATTCTACTCCAGGAAATCCATATATCGGCATGTCGGTTGGTGTCAACTGGGAATCATTATACCCCATCCTTAGAAAGGTGTCGTAGAGCAAGATATCCACAGAAGCACCATTATCCACAAGGACCCTCTTAACCGGGCTATTTCCTATTACCGGTGTTATGACCAGCGGGTCGTTATGAGGAAACTTCACACCCTCTAGGTCAGAATCATCAAAAGCCAATGTTACTTCTGTCCTGGCCCTCTTAGGGGCTTCTCCAATAATATGCATAATCTCTCTAGTATATGCCTTTCTGGAATTTTTGGACAATCCAGCAGCAGTTGGACCTCCAAAGATCGTGTTTATAACAGGCCCTCGAGGTCGCGGCCCTCCAAAAATTGCATTTATAACCGGTCCTCTAGGCTGGGGATTCTTCCCCTGATCGTCCTGGTCCCTCCTACGATCTTCAAAGTTCTTCCTTCCATTATTATTCCTGTCCCCTCCTTCCCCTGTGTACTTGTTCAATCTTCCTTTTCGAATGAGGAACTCAATTTCATCTTTCAGCTGCCTACACTCTTCGGTGTCGTGACCAACATCTTTGTGAAATCTGCAATACTTGCTTTTGTCTAACTTGGCAGGATCAGCCTTCAGGGGCTTAGGCCAACGAATATCTCGATCTTTCTCGATTTCCATCAAGATCTGGCTTCTAGGAGCATTCAGCTTAGCGTATTCGGTGAACTTTTGCCCAGGTCCTCCCTTCTTGGGGGCTGAATCAGGGTTTTGCTCGGTTCTAGGATACTTGTCCTTAGCAATATACTCCAGATCAGTTTTTCGCTTCTTGCCTCCAGTGGCCTCATTACTTACTATGTTCTTCCTCATGCTTTCTTCAACTTTGATATACTTCCCTGCCCTCTCTTGGAGCTGCAACATATTTTCAGGGGGACGTTTGTCCAAGGACATCTTAAAAAACTCATCCCTAGTTCCTTGTTGCAGTGCTATCATGGCTACCTTATCATCAAGATCTGAGACTTTTAAAGCCTCCTTTGTGGAACGATTCAGGTAATCTCTCAAGGATTCCTTCGCTCCCTGCACAATACTCATAAGAGATGCTGAACTTTTCTCACGGACTCTCCCACTGATAAACTGCTTAATAAAAGCCTGACTTAACTCTCTGAACGACCCAATGGAGTTTGGGGGCAAATGACTATACCACCTCTGAGCCATACCCGACAGGGTTTGAGGGAAGGCCTGACACTTAATAGTGTCATTCACGGGTTGCAGCAACAGTGCATTAGAGAACGTTCTAACATGATTAGCGGGATCTCCCGTGCCATCATAGGCTTTGATAGTTGGCATCTTGAACTTCCTTGAGATATGGGCATTCATTATCTCTTCCGTGAAGGGCGGAGTAGGATCATCAGGATCTCCAAGGGGAAGAAGATTGCTCGGATCAGTCCTTGGGATAACAGCCCTTCTCCGTACCGGACCATCCAGGTCTATGACAGGAGGAGGATTTCTCCCCCTAGGGGATATCTGGGATCTAGTGGTCTGGTGCGCCTCCAAGTCGCGCCTCAGCCTTTGGATCTCAGCCTCATGGGCCCTGATCCTTTCCTGCACTTCTTGGAGATTCGCCCCTTGGGTGCTTTGAGAGCGTTGTCTTTCATCGGCCATCGGCTCATTGCCAGGACGCCTCCTTCTTGGGGCCACTTCATCATCCGAAGATTCAGAGTCTCTCTCAGTGTAAGGACCAGAAAATTCCCGATCCTCGGGGATAGGAGCCAAACCTCATATATAGGGGGGGCGATTGCCCTCGTCCTTCACTTCGCCCAGCACGTCCACTTCCTCCAACCTCGGGGTAAAGGGGCTTCCCATAATGGGGGTTAGTAGTAACAACAGTTGAATATTCATATCCGACAGGCCGAGAATTCACAGGTTTATGTACTTGTTGAACTTGAGGATTCGTACCTTGAATAGTTGGGGGAGTCGTCCCTTGTGGCTGAGGATGAGTTGCCCCTATCTGGGCCTCCCCTTGAGTAGATGCATAAGTTGAGTGGGGAGGAATCTCCACGGTTGACGAAATCACCTGGGTTGTCCCTGATGGTGTTCCTTCCTCCAGAGCTCTAACTGTTCTCCGTGTTTTCGCCATAGTTGTTGTTATGCTGTCCCACAGACGGCGCCAAATGTTATGGATTAAAAACTAATATATATAATTGTTGTATTTAGTACTAAGGAACGTGAGCTTCAAGGCTCGATTTGACTACTCTTGTGTTTCGTGACTCAATCTGCCTTAACAAGATGCCTACGTACCTTCCTGATTGCCAAGGATCAAGTCAAAAAATATAGTTCTGATTTGTGGGTGAGGCCCCTTATATCGATAAGGGGGTCCTTGAATTGGACTTGGTATAGGAGACTTGGTGGGCAAGTCTCATAGTTAGAATGGACTTTGGAGTCCTAGATAGTAGGAAACTGGCTCCTTATCCTTTTAGGTCCCCTTGAGGCTAATCTGCAAGGATTTATATCCTTATCGGGACTTTTCTCAATGGCTGATTTTTCCCTTATTAATTAATTACGAAATTAATTAATAATATACAGGGTTTTTGGGCCTTCTTTGTTCCATCTGGCTTGATCTGGTCTACCAGGCCTGATCAACATGTTAACCTTTCTGGTCTGAATATCATACATCTTCTTATTGGGCCTTGCAGCCCAAACTGTAATAATTAATTATGTAATCAGGATTTATTTATCCCTATCATATGAGAATGCTCATATATTGTTAATTATTATACATACTATTTCGGTGGGCTTGTTGCTCAACTTTGCTTTCTTCTTTCATCACACAACATCAGATAGACAAGATGAACAGGACCAAGCTCCCAATTCGCGAGCGGATAGGAAATGTTCCGCAGTTTCCTATTGGCGTTGATGTCGCTGTAGCTGAGGTAGGAACTACGAATAGGCTAGGCTTTCAACTTTTGACGTACCAGACTTATGTATCTTTATGAATTGTAATAATGGCAAAGAAATGTAAATTTATTTAGAAACCCTTTTAAGGTGTAATGGCATATAATTGTGGAATAAAATGACTCGTGTTATTTTTGGATATTCATCTCTGAGACTATAACTTGTGGTGTGTGTGTTTATTGTGGGGTCACAGTACGAAGTAGTTGATTGTTTATTTAGATTGGGTGTTATTAAGGGAAATGGAACTCGTGACAACCCGGATCCCTGACCCCAGATTTGGGGGTGTTACAGAAATGGTATCAGAGCCAAGCGTTATAAACCTCAGAGATGATGCGACGTTAAAAATTATAAGTTCACAAAGATAAATAAGAACTCTTGCCAAGTTCATAGTCGGACTACCTAACGTAGTACTGCCAGTTAAAACCCTTAGAGGAACCCTTATAAATATCGTGATAGAGCCGTAGTTCGTTATCATATATGGTAGCGGGACTCCGAACCCTGAGGTTGAGGAGCAACAACGCGATGATATTTTATTAGGTATTGGAGATCAGATTGTGGATCTGATAGAGCGTCCTAACATAGGACCGGATGATGTTCATATTGAGGATGTAGCGGTTGAGGATGTTGTCCTAGAAGGGATTATTGCTGAGAAGGATGCCGTGAAGGATCCTGACAAGAATGAATAAAGGACCACTGAGGAATTGATGACCATGGTTAGGGCGACTACCAGAGGTAGGATTGGTCGGTCACTACCGGAGGTTCGTTCAAGTGTGTAAAGATAGTAGCCCCTTTAACGCGGCTTACTCGTAAGACTGAGAAGTTCGAATGGACAGAGAAATGCGAGAACAGCTCTTAAGAACTGAAGCAAAGGTTGGTGACGGCCCCTATGTTGGCGTTGCCAGATTGAAAAGGAGATATTTTTTTTATTTGTAGTGACGCTTCGCATAAGGAATTAGGGTGCTTCTTATACAGCACATCAAGGTAATCGCGTACGCGTCAAGACAATTAAGAGATTATAAAATTCGATATCCCCACCCATGAGCTTGGGCTCGTGGCAATAGTTTTTCCCTAAAGATTGGAGGCACTACTTGTATGGAGAGAAGTGCGAGATTTACACAAGCCATAAGTGCTCTAGTACATTTTAACGCAGAAAGAGCTCAACATGCGCCAGAGGAGGTGGTTAGAGCTAAGCAAGGATTACGATTATGAGATTCTTTATCATCCAGGGAAAGCCAAAATGGTGGCTAATGCCCTTCGTAGGAAGGAGAGACTCAAGATGATAATGTCCTCAGAAGAGTAGATAAAAGATTTCGAGAAAATGGAAATATAAGTGAAGGTAACCAGAGCCGGTACCGAAAAGCTGTTTGAGATTTTAATAAAGCCCGAATTAGTGAAAAGATAATATTGTGCCAAGAAAAATAATGAATGAAGGAAGTTACCTTCAAGAATGTGAAGTGTAAGACCAGTGGCTTGATACCCAGGAAGGGAGACGCCAGGTATGAAAGATATCCCAACATTGAGATGATTGTTGAGATAAACAACAAAAGTAAATAAGGAATTATTAAGAAGAAGTTCATGTTGAACACGACCAATATCTTCCAGAACATCCTTGTTATCGTTACCAAATTAGGCAAGAAAAACGGATAACCGTTGTTATCTTTTGGAGACCATATTGATTGACCTCATTTTGAATACAGATGTTATTGTGAAATTAGGCATATACTATAGAGGTGGGAATGATTGAATAAGACACCCTTATCAGGGATATATGACTTGATTTATCCATGGAAGGATGCATGTACCTTTTTAAAGGTGGAATTAAGGATTGAACATCGGTAACTTAAAATGAATCCTAGGGGAATGCATAAAGGTTGGCATTTCACCCTTAATAGGGATAGTATGAGTTTTGACAGTACGAATTGGAAAGGATTAAGGTAACAACAACCTTTAAGGATCAGTGGAGAAATTTTTCAGAAATATATAGACGATGATTCTGGTATTAATAAATGGTATCTTGATATGCCTTGTGCCTAGGGTGTACCTGATGAAGGATTTAAGGATAACCTTAGAGGTTTTACAAGGAGAAAGGTAATATTCAAAGTTCTCAAGAATAGAAATTTTGATGAAGGAAATATGGCGTAATTATAATAATGCCAGGTGGGCATGTGTTAAACCATAAGAAGTATAGATTGAACCAATGAAGGTCAGAATTGTTAAAGCAAGAAGGGCCCAAGTTAAAAGACGTCCTAAGTATGATCGAGAGTCAGCCATGATAATGTTTACATCTAAAGACTAAGGCAGTGACTTATGGGGAAAAAATGGTGATTTTTTTTATTACAAGGACTTAAGAAAAGCATTTTTTTATTCCTTCTGATGACTGTGCAATACTCAACCGTGATAGTAGTTTGGTAAAGATTTAATTTATGTAATCGCCGTGAGCGGGCTATCTATCTTATAAGGACATACCTTGAGATAAGCCAAGACCATGTTACGAAAGGACTAAATGAACCTCTGAGCTTCATGTCTCCTGATAAAGACATATGATTAAGAATGGTATTTACCTGCTATCGTTGCTTTTATTGAAACTCTTCTGCAATTTTATCTGCTTCATGTCATGAAAGTACGTCAGGATCTGGAGTGTTCTTCATGAATTATAAATGGTGATTATGTTAACTCCTTAGAAGAATGTGATACGACAGGTATGGACTCCGTATGGTTAGCTATTAATATTCCAAGGAAAATGAATGACGACAGTAGGTCAGTGGTGGACCCTAGTAATGCAGCAACGATTCTTTGAATAATGAGCCGATTACAACCGTGAGAGTTGTAGTGTAATGGATGTTGAGATTGGGTACCACTAATCGGGTTGTGGTGATGTATAAGTTATCAATAATAGACTAATTAAGTCGATTATTTACCTATTGAATACTTATTCCTTCTTATCAATAGATAGTCATATTACTATATGAGGAAGGTTGCAGTGCAAGCATAGAATTCTAGTAACGATGATGTCTAGAATGAGATCCCAGATTCAATTTTCGATGTCGAGGGAGTTTCAAAGGTGATTGTGTATAAGCTCGAGCAAGAGCATGGGTCCATAGAATGATGGACAGAATATCAAAAATATTTAGGCATGTGAAATACGATGCTATAATACCTGATGTTGATATATATATACGTATATGTTTTGTTCTCCTATGATAAACCTCTATAGTTCAGAGGTAGATTCCAAGCCAGATATTTTGTGGCAGTATATTTTATATATATACAATTCTCTTCAATTCATTCTTTTCTCTCCTTTTCATTTTGTATAAGCTGAGAAGAACAACCCTTCCAGAAGGGGAGGTACTGCCGAATGACTATCTATCTGTGTGATAAAAGCCTAGTAGGATACCACATGTTGTTTAATTGCTTGTCAAGTACTAAAGGCTGGCCACCTTCTGTACTAACTATGCAATAGAACAAGTGTTCATGATCATAGTAATCTCTCAATAAAATCTTTTACTTCTATACGATTGATCAAGTTTTCGAAGATGGAAGCAGCTAAAGGAAGTAGTATCAGTGCGGTGGTATTCCGAATCCTAACGCGTTCGTGATACTAAGGTTGACGTGGTTATTAAAAGGTTATAGAACGCTAACGATCAAAAGTATAACCAGTATAATATTATGAATGGGAAAAGAGTGGGTATTGAGAAGCAAAAGCTATAATGCTAGAAGATATGATTAGGGTCTGTGCAATAGACTTGAAAGAATTTGGAATAATCACTTAACGCGGATTGAGTTTTCTTACGATAATAGATCGTATGTCAGTATCGAGATATCACCTTATGAGATCCTTGAGGGAAGACAATGTCGATCTCCCTTATGTTAGGATGAAGTTGTAGAGCGCAAGATGCTCGGACCTGCAGTAGTCCAAAGGACTAAGGATATAATAGATCTAATCAGAGGACGGCTGGTAGTAGCCCAAGATGGACATAAGAAGTATGTTGATTTGACACGAAAGGACAAAGAATAGGAAGTAGGGGACCTAGTGCTGTTATAGGTATTCCCGTGGAAGGGATTAATGAGGTTCGGAAAGAAAGGGAAACTAAGCCCAAGATACATTAGACCTTTTGAGATACTAAGACGGATTGGGAAGTTGGCTTACGAGCTAGCCTTACCCCCGAACTTACAACAAGTTCATAATGTGTTCCATGTGTCAATGCTAAGGAAGTATCATTGAGATGCCAGACACATGGTGGAGTACGAGCAGGTGGATATGCAACCAGATCTGACTTACGTGGAGAAACCAGTAAAGATTATGGATAAGAAGGAGCAGGTGCTTCGGAATAAAGTGATCAAGCTAGTCAGAGTGCAATGGTAGAATCATAATGTGGAAGAATTAACTTGGGAACTAGAGAGCGCAATGCTAGAAAAGTACCCCCATTTGTTTTCTATTTGATTCCGGGACGGAATCCTTCTAAGGAGGGGAGACTGTAATAACCCCAAAATTTTGGACTTTTTGTAACCCTTATGAATAGTGATTTTGTTGATTATGCTGAATAAGAAAACTTTTCATACCACACTTTGTAGGGGTTCTTTTATTGTTATTCTGAGATCTTATTAGTACTCTGTATGGTATATAAGTGTATGTAAAGATCGTCAGAATCCAAATTCGAACACTTTGATTTTTCCCGAAAATCCACCAGATGCCGAAAGAATTGAGTATAAGGTAACAAGATAAAAAGGATTTCAATTCAAGTATTATAAGAGAGGATCATAAAAGGAATATAATGTATTGAGAAAGGTTAAGGAGACCCAAGTAATAAGATCCCGGGTATGATCCCTCAAACGATAAACGAGAACGAAAGTTAAGCGAACCGTATAACAGATCAGCGGTCATTAGCCAAGTAATTAGGAGCTAATCAAAGAGGTTAGTAATGATGATGTCACCACACCAACAAGAAGAGGACAAGTGTGGGAAGATGACATAGGAAAGTGACATAAGCATGACCAAAAAGGAAGGAAGGTTGGTTGATTATAAACCACACAAAATTCACCATGGTTAAAAGGTAATAAATCAAAACAAAAGTGGATCAACCAAGCCAAAACAATTCATAACACAAAAACACACAAGTTGACTTTCATTATTCAAGAGAAGCTCTCGGCCTCTTCTCCATTTCAAGGAAAGAAAAACCCAAATCCAAGTTCCAAGCTTTGTTAATTAGTGAGGTAATTATCTAAGGTTCCTTGTACATAGATATATATATATCCTATAAGTTTAAGCTTCAAATTCCTTCATAATCTCTTTCTAAAATTCATGGAAGAAGAGGGCGAATAGTGTTTTTCAAGAACTTGAAATTTTGATCTTGTGTTTTTGTTTAGATAAAGCTTTAGTAAGGATTTTCCAAGGTTGTTCCAAGCTCATTAGTTACTCCTACTCACAAGGAAGGTATAATCTCTTAACCTAGCTTTGTTATTGAATGTTAAGAGCTTATTATGAGTAGTATAGTTCATGATAGGCTTGGTTATGGTGTATTTAGAGATTGATTGGTTTTGTGATGTTTTGGAGTTGTAAATCTTGATGATTAGTTAATGAACTTAAGTAAGCTCTTAGTTCATGATTGAGAAGTAGTATAAATTGGAAATATTGAGTTGTTGGGGCTGTTGTAGTATTGTGTGGATGGAGTTTGGTTGTATGGTTGAATTGTGGTTGAATTGTGGTTGATTTGGAGTAGGATAAAATTTGGTAATCGCGTAACCACAGCCGTCGTAATGCCCGATTTACTTTAGACTGCTTTTGTTCTTAACATCAGGACCCGTGAACTCACTTTTAGGTTTTGACCATTGCAATTATTAGATAGTTCATGTTACGAGCTTCGTTTTGATATGTGGTTCGTTTGAATCCGATGAACGGTTTAGGAGAAATGACCGTTTTAAGTAACGGTATTTCGCGAACGAACCATTACCCCTCGCCTTACTTTGAAACATTGGTTAAGGACCTTAAATGACTAATTGGAGTATGAAACATTTATGCGAAGTGTATTAGGCAGTTGGTAAGGTACTCGCGAAAGAATCGCCTTAAAACTCTTAATGGTTAATTTATTAAAAATGGTGGAGCCGAGGGTACTCGAGCGACTTAAGAGAACTATTAAGCGCAAAGCGAGCGTTAGAGTCTAATTAGTTAAAGTATATATTCTTAAGCGAATTTGGTTTAATTCCAATTTATATGTGGTTTATAGGTTACCAGACTCATCCCAGGACTTTTACCATCCCCAGTCGTTCAGGCAAGTTTTCTACCCGTTATACTGTTGTTGTGATGTATATATGTATATGCATTATCTTGTGATAGATGCATGTTGGTTAATTAGCAAATTTTGCGATATATTGAAGCATGCTGATATGGTATATATATGCATGTCTGTTTCGTAATCTGGTTATCTATCTGTTGATTTCAATGCTTTTAGTTGCATAATACCTATGCTAAAGATAAGCAGTAGTTGCGTATACCCTTAGTATAGGGGACCCAAAGGTGAACATTTTCTAAAACCGGGAGTCGATGTTCCCGAATATATTATATATATATATATATATATATATATATATATTGATATAGTTTTCAAAACTATTAATTGAATAAATTTTATTCGATAACTTTATTTTAAATAATGAATATTATTTGAATATTAATTCGAGGACTTATGACTCTGTTTATTCTATTTAATGAATATTATTTGAATATTCATTCGAGGACTTATGACTCTGTTTATTCTATTTAATGAATATTATTTGAATATTCATTTGAGGACTTATGACTCCGATTATTTACTAATTAATATTCTTTATTTTATTAAAGAATAATGTTTCGATAATCAAACTTATTTTCGATTATTCAAATAAAGATCGTACTTTCGTATAAGTATATCTTTGGTTATTTAATATTCGTTTCAAGTATGAGTTTTAAAACTTCTACTTCAATTATTTTTATAAAGATTATTCTTTATGGGAATATTATTTAACCAATAATATTCAGATATTTTCTAATATATTGGGACTGATTTATTTCATTAAATCAGCATTACTCCAAACATTCTTAAAAATGTTTTCGAGTCTTCAAAATGATTTTAAAGATTAGAGCAGATTCCAAAACTCATTTTTATATTTAAGATCTTCCTTTCAAAGGGGATTTAAATACTCGCTCAAAACCTGAGGGATCCGGCTCTGTGGTGTATTTTATATTCGCAACGAGGTTGCTGTTTTGGTAAATGAATTGATTACTTACCCAACGTTCGGGAAGTAAGTCCATCTATTGAGTCGGCATAAGCAACATGGGCTCAGTGGGCGTCCATGAAAGTGTAAGTGGCTCAGTGGGAGTCCATCAAATGCGTAAGTGGCTGAGTGGCAGTCCAGCATAAGGTCCTATTGCGGCCAGGGTGATGACCAGTGGGGAATTCATCCATCTACTAGTAGAAAAGGTTACTTATTGGTATCTTTGCCTGATCAGCAAGATATCAGGTTTATGCCAAGGTTTTCTCCTTTCCAAATTCATTGGATATTGCAACTCTGTTTATAATTTTCATAACAGAGGTTTTCAAGGAGTGTATGAAATGTATATATATAGGTGTATATATATATCGGGACCTAATGAAGTATTTCGTAACTTCATTATTTATAATGATATTCAAAAATTGAGTCTATCCAAGTCTTTTCTTGTAGTCTCATCTATGTGATGAACTTTTGAAACTGATGATACCTTGAACGGTGGTAGTTCAAGTAGTATCCGGAAAAGATATAAGTATATTGGAGTATCTTGTAACTTCATCTTTTCAACTTATATCTGGTTAATGATTATCTTATGCATGACAAAGATTTTCACAAAAACGTTGAGACAAGGTTAGATATTTGAGATCACCTTGTAACGATATTTTTATACAGTTATAAACTGGAACTCTGTGTATATTATACATGTTAGAGGATTTCAAAGATTTTTGTAGTATATATATATATACTGAATATTTTGCGACTTCGTCACATTAAAATAACAAACTTGGTTCATTTCTTCTTGACCAAGACTTTCATGAGTACTATTAGAATGCTCATATATTGTTAATTATTATACATACTATTTCGGTGGGCTTGTTGCTTACCCTTGCTTTCTTCTTTCATCACACAACATCAGATAGACAAGATGAACAGGACCAAGCTCCCAATTCGCGAGCGGATAGGAAACGTTCCGCAGTTTCCTATAGGCGTTGATGTCGCTGTAGCTGAGGTAGGAACTACCAATAGGCTAGGCTTTCAACTTTTGATGTACCAGATTTACGTATCTTTATGAATTATAATAATGGCAAAGAAATGTAAATTTATTCAGAAACCCTTTTAAGGTGTAATGGTATATAATTATGGAATAAAATGACTCGTGTTATTTTTGGATATTCATCTCTGAGACTATAACTTATGGTGTGTGTGTTTATTGTGGGGTCACAGTACGGAGTAGTTGATTGTTTATTTAGATTGGGTGTTATTAAGGGAAATGGAACTCGTGATAACCCGAATCCCTAACCCCGGATTTGGGGGTGTTACATGCGCTCTCTCTTAGGAAGGTAAGTGGCAAAAACAGTCTTTTGCGCTTCACCGATCATATAAAATCTTAAATGATTCCTCTCTTTCCTTTAGCTAGGCTCTTGTCTCGACTAGGTCAGCTTGTTCCTTGGAACTCTGAGAGCTTAGCGACTGAAGGTCCTGAAAGAATTTCTCAACGCATTATTTCCTCAGGGTGGTGGTTGGGGATAAAAGTATAAGTTTTGTTTAGGTAGGTGCATGAATTGCCCCATAGGAGTACCATCCTAGTTCTCCTTATCTTGCTCGACTTCTGTTTTCTCAGTATGAAATGTTTCATCCTTCTCCCATAATTGGGGTTATCTTATACGTTAAAATCCTTGTTTTCCACTTCATTATGTTATGGGTTCCTTCTTTCTTGATGGCGACCGCCCTGACTATCACATTCAGGGTTTGCCCTAAATCTTATTCCTCGAACTATGGATTTCATCTAAGATTCAGTCCTTAAGCTCTTAAACGTTTGGAACCCAAATTCTGTAGGAATACCTCGTTATTCCTTTATCATCTTTCTCGGTATTAATCTTTTCTATAGTCATTGGCTCTCTGCCTTCATTCATCACTTTTTCTTGGCACAAAATGATCTTTTCCCATAATTCAGGCTCCATTACAATCTCAAACAGCCTTTCAATACCAGCTCCGGTTACCTTCACTTCTATTTCCATTTTCTTGAAATCTTTTATCTACTCTCCTGAAGACATTATCATTTTGAGTCTCTCCTTTCTACCAAGGGCGTCAGCCACCACATTGGCTTTACCTGGCTGATAAATAATCTCATAATCATAATCCTTGATTAGCTCTAACCACCTCCTCTGGCGCATGTTGAGCTCTTTCTGCGTAAAAATATAATTGAGCTCTTGGGGTTTGCCTAAACCTCGCACTTCTCTCCATACAAGTAGCGCCTCCAATTTTTAGGGTAAAACTATTGTCGTGAGCTCAAGATCATGGGGGGAATATCGAATTTTATATTCCCTTAATTGTCTTGACGCGTACATGATTACCTTACCGTGTTGCATAAGCACGTACCCTAATCCCTTGTGCGAAGCATCACTATAAATCACAAAATCTCCTTTTCCATCCGGCAACGCCAATATAGGGGCCGTCACTAATCTTTGCTTCAGTTCTTGAAAGCTTTTCTCGCATTTCTCTGTCCATTTGAACTTCTCAGTTTTACGAGTAAGCCGCGTTAAAGGGGCTACTATCTTTGCAAACTTGAATGAACCTACGGTAGTTATCGGCCAATCCTACCTCTAGTAGTCGTCCTGACCAAGGTCATCAATTCCTCATTGGTCCTTTCTTCATTCTTGTCAGGATCCTCCACATAATCCTCTTCAACAACAATCCCTTCTGCAATAACATCCTCAACCGCTACATCCTTAATATGAACATCATCTGGTCCCTCATTAGGGTGCTCCATTGGATCCAAAATCTGATCCCCAATATGTTGTAAAATGTCATCGTGTTATTGCTCTTGACCTTCAGGGTTCGGAGCCCCGCTACCTTATACGATAATGATCTCTGTTACTATCATGATATTTATAAGGGTTCTCATAAGGGTTTTAATTGTCAGTACTACGTTAGGTATTCCGACTATAAACTTGGAAAGAGTTCTTATTATCTTAGTGAACTTATTATTTTAGCGACGCATCATCTCGGAGGTTTATAACGCTTAGCTCTGATATCATTTCTATAACACCCCCAAATCCGGGGTCGGGGATTCGGGTTGTCACGAGTTCCATTTCCCTTATCAATACTTAATCTTGACAGTCAACCAACTACTGCGTACTGTGACCCCACAATATACACACACACACCACAAGTTATAGTCTCAGAGATGAATACCAAAAATAACACAAGTCATTTTATTCCACAATTATAAGTCATTACACCTCAAAAGGGTTTCTGAATAAATTTACATATTCTTTGCCATTATTACAATTCATAATATACATAAGTCTAGTACATCAAAAGTTGAAAGCCTAGCCTATTGGTAGTTCCTACCTCAGCCACAACGGCATCAACGCCTACAGGAAACTGCGGAACGTTTCCTATCCGCTCATGAATTGGGAGCTTGGTCTTGTTCATCTTGTCTATCTGTTGTTGTGTGATGAAAGAAGAAAGCAAGGGTGAGCAACAAGCCCACCGAAATAATATGTATAATAATTTACAATATATGAGCATTCTCATAGTACTCATTAAAGTCTTGGTCAAGAAGAAATGAACCAAGTTGATATCTTAACGCGACCAAGTCGCCAAATATTCATTATATATGTATATATATATACTTTTGAAAGTGTTTGAAATCCTTTTCCATGCATAATATACACAGAGTTCCAGTTTATAACTGTATAAAAATATCGTTGCAAGGTGATCTCATTTATCTAACCTTGTCTCAACGTTTTTCTAAAAATCATTGTCATGCATAAGATAATCATTGACTAGATATAAGTTGAAAAGATGAAGTTACGAGATACTCCAATATACTTATATCTTTTCCGAATACTACTTGAACTACCACCGTTCAAGATATAATTAGTTTCAAAAGTTCATCACATAGATGAGACTATAAGATAAGACTTGAATAGATTCAATCTTTGAAATATCATTATAAATAATGAAGTTACGAGATACTTCATTAAGTCCCAATATATATATACACCAATATATATACATTTCATACACTCCTTGAAAACCTCTATTATGAAAATTACAAACAGAGTTGCAATATCCAATGAATTTGGAAAGGAGAAAACCTTGGCATAAACCTGATATCTTGCTAATCAGGCAAAGATACCAATAAGTAACATTTTCTACTAGTAGATGGACGAATTCTCCACTGGTCATCACCCTGGCCGCATTAGGACCTATGCTGGACTGCCACTCAGCCACTTACGCATTGATGAACTCCCACTGAGCCACTTACACTTTCATGGACGCCCACTGAGCCCATGTTGCTTATGCCGACTCAAATAGATGGACTTACTTCCCGAACGTTGGGCAAGTAATGAAAATGTTTTCTCAAAACAGCAACCTTGTTGCGAATATGAAATACACCACAGAGCCGGATCCCTCAGGTTTTGAGCGAGTATTTAAATCTCCTTCGAAAGGAAGATCTTAAATCAAAAAAATGAGTTTTGGGATCCGCTCTAACTTTTAAAAATTATTTTGAAGACTCGAAAACATTTTAAAGAATGTTTGGAATAATGCTGATTTAATAAAATAAATCAGTCCCGATATGTTGGAGAATATATGAATATTATTATTTAAATAATATTCCCATAAAGGATAATCTCTATAAAAATAATTGAAGTAGAAATTTTTAATAACTCATACTTGAAATGAATAATAAATAACCAAAGATATACTTATACGAAAGTACGATCTTTATTTGAATGATCAAAAATAAGTTTGATTATCGAAACATTATTCTTTAATAAAATAAATAATATTATTTAATAATATAAGCGGAGTCATAAGTCCTCGAATGAATATTCAAAATAATATTCATTAAATAAAATAAACTGTCATAAGTCCTCGAATGAATATTCAAAATAATATTCATTAAATAAAATAAAGTTATCAAATAAACCTTATTTGATTAATAGTTTTGAAAACTATATCTATATATATATAATAATATATATATTATACTCGGGAACATCGACTCCCGGTTTAAAAAAATGTTCACCTTCGGGTCCCCTATACTAAGGGTATACGCAACTACTGCTTATCTCTAGCATAGGTATTATGCAGTTTATAAGCATTTGAATTGATAATAGAATATCAAGATTACAAAACAGGCATGCATATATATATATATCATATCACACGCTCCAATATATCGCAAGACTTTGCTAATAACAATCATGCACTTATCACAAGATAATGCATACACATATATACATCACAACAACAGTATAACGGGTAGAAAACTTGCCTGAGTGTTCCCGGATAGACTTAAGCTTAGAGTGGGTCCGATCACCTATGAACAACAACATAAGTCGGAATTAAACCCCGGTCGCTTAAGAAACTAGACTTTAACCAATTGAACCCTAACGTTCGCTTATGGTCACTCCTACGCTTAACGAATCACATAAGTCATTCGAGTACCCTCGGCTCCACCATTTTTAATAAATTAACCATTAAGAATTTTAAGGCAATTCTTTCGCGAGTACTCTATCAACTGCCTAATCCACTTTACATAATTGTTTCATACTCCAATTAGTCATTTAAGGGCCTTAACCAAGGTTTCAAAGTAAGGCGAGGGGTAATGGTTCGTTCGTGAAACGCCGTTACTTAAAACGGTCGTTTCTCCTAAACCGTACATCGGATTTAAGCGAACCACATATCAAAATGAAGCTCGTAACATGAACTATCTAAACATGGCAATGGTCAGAATCTTACATTGAGGTCACGGGTGCTGAAGTTAAGAACTAAAACAGTCTAAGGTAAATCGGGCATTATGACGACTATGTTTACACGATTACCAAAGTTTTAAACCATTCCAAACAACCACAATCCAACTCACAATCAGCAATACAACCAACCCTCATCCAAACCTTACCACATCAGTCCCAACATCTCAATATTATCCAATTCATTCAACCCTAAACATGAACTACTAACTATACTTAAGTTTTATTACCTATAAACAAGATTCAATCATCCAAATCACTACAAACCCAACCAAACTTGAAACACACAAGCATAATGCTTCTCATATACTATAAAAATCAAAACCACTCCTAAACATTCAAATTAAAGCTTAGGGTTTGAAGTTTTTTATACCTTCTTGAAGCTTTTAATCAATGAAAGATCATTGGAATGTCCATGGAAGCCTTGATCTATGCTTAAGCTACCTTGACCTTACAAATAAAATCAAGAATCAAAAGTTTGTTCTTGAAAGTTACTATTCACCCTAAACTAAAATGATTTATTTGAGCTAGCAAACCTTGGATTCAAGCACTCAAACTACTTGCTCTTCTTAGTTATGAAATATAGGAGCTATAGAGACTAACTTCTTGATTTATGATGGAGTGAAGCTTGAGTTTTGAAATTTTCCTTCTTGTTTAAAGAAGAAAAGCCGAGGCAATGAAGGAGAAGAAGAAGAAATAGCTTCTTGATTTGTGTTTTGATGATTTGTGTGGTGTTTAGCTTGGTTACATGGAATTTACCATGGTGAAAAATGTGTGGCTCACAATCAACCAACCAATCCTTCCCACTTGTCATGCTTATGTCATCAAACTTAGGTCATCTTGTTACACTTGTATTCTTCTTGTTGGTGTGATGACATCATCATCCACTAACCTCTTTGATTAACCCTTAATTACGTGGCTAATGACCGCTTATCTGTTATACGGTTCGCTTAACTTTCGTTCACGTTTATCGTTCGAGGGATCATATCCAGGATGTTATTACTTGGGTTCCCCTAAACCTTTCTTAATATTTTATATTCCTTTTATGTTCCTTTCTTATAATCCTTGAATTTAAGTCCTTTTAATCATGTTACCCTATACTCAATTCTTTCGGTATCTGGTGGATTTTCGGGAAAAATCAAAGTGTTCGAATTTGGATTCTGACGATCTTTACATACACTTATTTACTTTATGGAATACTAATACGATCTTAGAATTTCCATAAGAGTACTTCTATATAGTGTGGTCTGATAATTTTCCTTAATCAGCATCATCAGCAAAAATTACTATTCATCAGAGTTTCAAAAATTCCAAAAATTGGGGTTATTACAATGGTGATATTTTTTTTCTCACCAGGACTTAAGAAAAGCATTTTCACATCAGCAGTGATTTGAAATGAGGTAGAAAATTTAGTTGAAGGTGGTTAAAATGACATTGATTGTAAGGAAATATTACTATCATGAAAGGCCAAAGAGGTGGCCGACCCCTTAAGTGTAAGAGGACAATTATAGGCGCTCGTGCCAGAGGAATACAGTGATGATGGTTAAATTCGTGAAGGTTGTATTATGGTGTGAAAGATTGACATTCCTTCTGATGATTGTGCGACACTTAACCGCAATAGTAGTTTGGTAAAGGTTTAATTCATGTTAATCGGTGTGAGCGGGATACCTATCTTAAAAGGTCCTATCTTGAGATAAGTGAGAACCATGTTATAAAAGGACTAAATAAACCTTTGAGCTTCATGTATCCTAATATAGGCATATGATTATTGATGGTATTAACCTGCTATCGTTGCTTGGATTGAATCTCTTCTGTAATTTTATGTTCTTTGAGTCTTACAAACGTCAAGTCAGGAGAAGTCCTTCATGGATCACAAATGGTGATTATGTTACCTCCTTAGAAGATTTTGATACGGCATGTATGGACTCCGTACGATTAGCTATTAAGATTCCAAGGAAAATGAATGACCACAATAGGTGAGCGGTGGACTATAGTAATACATCAACGATTCCTTGAATAATGAGACGATAACAACCGTGAGTGTTGTATTGTAATGGATGTTGAGATTGAGTACCACTAATCGGGTCGTGTTGATGTATAAGTTATCATTGATAGACTAATTAACTCGATTATCTACCTATTGAATATTTATTGAATATTTATTTCTTCTTATCAATAGAGAGTCGTATTACTATACGAGCAAGGTTGCGGTGCAAGCATAGAATTCTAGTAACGATGATATCTAGAATGAAATCCCAGATTCGATTTTCGATGTCGAGGGAGTTTCAAAGGTGATTGTGTATAAGCTCGAGCAAGAGCATGGGTCCATAGAATGATTGACGGAATAGCAAAAATATTTAGGCATGCAAAATGCGATGCTATAATACTTAATGTTGATATATATACATATATGTTTTGTTCTCCTATGACAAACCTCTATAGTTCAGAGGTAGATTCCAAGCCAGATATTTTGTGGCAGTATTTTTTATACAATTCTCTTCAATTCATTCTTTTGTATTCATTTTCATTTCGTATAAGCTGAGAAGAACAACCCTTCCAGAAGGGGAGGTATTGCCGAATGACTATCTATTTGTGTAATAGAAGCCTAGTAGGATACCACATGTTGTTTAATTGCTTGTCAAGTACTAAGGGCTGACCACCTTTTGTACTGACCATGCGATGTAACAAGTGCTCATGATCATAGTGATCTCTCAATAAATTCTTTTACTTCTATACGATGGATCAAGCTTTCGAAGATAGAAGCAGCTAGAAAGGAGTAGTATCAGTGCGGTGGTATTTCGAATCTAACACGTTCATGATACTAAGGTTGACGCGGTTATTAAAAGGTCATAGAACGCTAACGAGCAAAAGTATAACCAGTATAATATTAGGTACGGAAGGTAGTATCGATTACGAACTAGAAAAGAGTAGGAATTAAGAAGCAAAAGCTATAACACTAGAAGCTATGATGAGGAGATTAAATATTCGGAAAAAGATTTTATAAAATCCATATATTTCTTATAAAATCATAAATCAACATAAAAATAATTAGGAAGATATGAAAATTATCTATATTTTATTTTGGACATATAAAAATTAAAATACTCAATTAATATTATTTTTAAACATCCAAACACATTTAACACTTAACAAATAATTCAAAGAATAGATACTGAACACATATAATAATTCAAAATCTCCTAAGAAAACAGATTAGGGTACTTTGCTCTCATATCACTTTCTAACTCCCAGGTTGACTCTTCAACCTTTGGGTTTCTCCACAATACTCTTACTTGCTTTACCACTTTATTTCTTAATACTTTCTCTCTTTCCTCTAGAATTTCTATCGGACTCTCTACATATGACAGGTCTACCTGAAGCTCTATTGACTCATATTCTATTACATGCCTAGAGCCTGGATTATAATTCTTAAGAATCGATACATGAAAAACATTATGAATGTGCTCCATGTGCGGAGGTAACGCCAACTCGTAAGCTACTTTGCCGACGCGTTTTAAAATCTCAAAATATCCAACGTATCTTGGGCTCAGTTTTCCTTTCTTTCCAAATCTCGTTAATCCCTTCCATGGTGATACTTTCAGTAATACTAAGCTTCCTTCTTCGAATTCTATATCTTTCCTTGATTGATCTGCATATTTCCTTTAACGGTCTTGTGCTGCTATCAATCTCTTCTGGATAACTTTAACAACTTCCTTTGTCTGCTACACTAATTCAGGTCCAAGTATTTTGCGTTCTCCTGTTTCGTCCCAATACACTGGAGATCTACATTTGCGTCCATAAAGAGCTTCATAGGGTGGCATCCCAATACTGGCATGATAACTATTGTTGTAAGCAAATTCTATGAGGGGTAAATGCTCGTCCTAACTTCCTTTGAAATCAATAGAACAGACACGTAGCATGTCTTCGATTTTCTGGATCGTTCTTTCACTCTGGCCATCCGTCTGTGGATGGTAAGCCGTACTCATATTTAGTCTCGTTCCCAAACATTCTTGAAAACTATTTCAAAATCTTGAATTAAATCTTGGATCTCGATCAGATATAATAGACACAGGAACTCCATGACGAACTACAATTTCCTTCAGGTACATATGGACCAACTTGTCGAGTGAAAATCTTTCATTTATAGGCAGAAAATGAGCTGACTTGGTAAATCTATCCACTATAACCCAGATGGCATCCTGATTGGCTTTTGTCCTTGGTAATCTAACTATGAAATCCATGGCAATATGTTCCCACTTCCACTCTGGAATCTCCAATGGCTGTAACAATCCACTTGGTCTCTGATGCTCTGCTTTAACTCTCTGACATGTATAACATCTGTTAACCCATTCCGCAATTTCCCTCTTCATATCTGGCCACCAAAAATTTTCTCTTAAATTTCTGTACATCTTGGTACTCCCTGGATGGATTGAATACCTTGAACTATGAGCTTCCTGTAGAATTTCATTTTTAACTCCGTCACTGGTGGAATCCAAATTCTAGAAGAAAACCTAAGAATACCTTGATCGTCCTTTTGCGTGCACAATTCTTCACCTATCAAACGATTTATGTCCTGATCCATTACTTCTTCCTGACACTTCTTTATCTTTTCTAACAACTCCGACTGGAAAGTCATACTATACACTTTTGCTTCATCAGGCTTGCAAACTCTAATCTCCAATTCCAATTTCTGAAATTCCTTATATATTTCTTCGGGTACTAATAACACATTTAACTTTTCCTTCCGACTCAACGCGTCTGCTACAATGTTTGCTTTACCGGGATGATAGTTAATTGTACAGTCGTAATCCTTGATCAATTCCAACCATCTCCTCTGTCTCATATTAAGCTCCTTTTGTGTGAATATGTACTTCAAGCTTTTATGATCCGTGTAAATCTCACACTTTTTTCCATATAGATAATGTCTCCAAATTTTCAAAGCGAAAACTATGGCTGCTAGCTCCAAATCATGAGTAGGATATTTCTGTTCGTGTGGTTTCAGTTGTCTCGACACATACGCAATCACCTTATCGTGCTGCATCAGAACACATACGAGTCCTTTATGAGAAGCATCGCTATAGATTACGAAATTCCCTTGATTATCTGGAAGTGACAAAACAGGTGTCGTGATTAATCTTCGCTTCAATTCCTGAAAGCTTTCTTCGCATTTATTATTCCATATAAACTTTTCATTCTTCCGTGTAAGCTTTGTCAATGGTGTTACAATCCTTGAGAAATTCTGAACGAATCGTTGATAATATCCTGCCAATCCTAAGAAACTTCTTACCTCAGTGGGTGTTCTCGGTCTCTCCCAATTCGTAATTGCCTCGATCTTTGCCGGGTCCACTTTGATCCCTTCATTACTGACTATGTATCCTAAGAACTGAACTTCCTGTAGCCAAAACTCATACTTCGAGAATTTAGCATAAAACTTCTTTTTCCTTAAAATCTCCAAAGCTGTTTTCAAATGTTCCGCATGATCCTCTTCCGTCTTTGAATAAATCAAAATATCGTCTATAAACACAATAACGAACTTGTCCAAATATTCCTTGAAAATTCTGTTCATCTTATCCATAAACGATGTCGGGGCATTGATCAATCCAAAAGACATCACTAAAAATTCATAATGTCCATACCTCATCTTGAAAACTGTCTTTGGTATATCTTCTGGCTTAATCTTTAGTTGATGATATCCCGATCTTAAGTTGATCTTGGAGAAGCACTTGGCTCCCTTCAATTGGTCAAACAAATCATCAGTTCTGGGTAACGGATACTTGTTCTTGATTGTAAGCTTGTTGAGCTCCCGATAGTCGATGCACAGTCTCATGCTTCCATCATTCTTCTTGACAAATAATACCGGTGCACCCCACGGAGATACACTGGGTCTGATTACTCCTTTCTCTAACAACTCTTGCAATTGCTTTGCTAGCTCCTACATCTCAACGGGCGCCATTCTATACGGGGCCTTGGATACTGGTTCCGTTCCAGGTGCTAAGTCGATTGCAAACTCAATTTCTCTGTCTGGAGGAAGTCCTAGTAACTCATCGGGAAACACGTCTGGAAATTCATTCGCTACTGGAATATCTTCAAGTTTTGCTGGCTCCTGACTTTTGTCAATCACATATGCAATGAAATACTCGCATCCTTGCCGTAGTAACTTTTTGGCTTGAATCATTGTTAAGAACTTCTTTGCTTGCTTCTGGCTCTTGAACGTTACTATTCTTTCATCTAGCGTCTTCACCATTACCTTTTTAATTCGACAATCTATCTGGCCTTCGTGCTTAGATAACCAATCCATGCCTAAGATAAGGTCAAATTCTCCTAACTTAAATGGTATCAAATCTACACAAAACTTACTACCAGCAATCTCAATCTCATAATTCCCACAAACTTGATTAACAGATACACATTCTTGATTTTCTAATTCCACAGTCATTATTTCATTTAGATACTCAGCTGGACAATTTAACTTACTAACAAAATCTTGTTAAACAAATGATCGAGTTTCTCTCGAATCTATTAAACTTTGGCACATAAAGAATTCACATTAAGCGTACCTGCCACGACATCAGTATCCTGGATAGCTTCTTTCATAGACATATCAAAAACCCTAGCCCTTGAAGTCTCATTCACTGCGGGGGTAGATCCCATAATTCTCAATGCATTACTAACTGGGGCTGGTATCTTGCAATCCCTGGCTAAGTGTCCTGGCTTCATACATTTAAAGCACGTAAATCCAATGACTGGAACCTTCACTGCTGGATTCCGGATAGGCTGATCCTTGTTTGCTGGTTCTCTCGCTGGCTGATTTCGGCACTCCCTCGAATAGTGCCCTTTCTGATTACACTTGAAACAAACCACATTCAACTTGTTACAAACTCCTCCATGTTTCTTCCCACATACCTGACAATCTGGAAAAGTTAATCTCAACTGATTCGGTTGATTCACATTAACTGGACGGTTGCCCTGACCTCCATTGCCTGCATTTTGTCTCTTGAAATTAAAATTTCTCCCTGGCTAAAACTTGCTTTTTTTAAAATTTGGAAACTTCCCTGGTTGTGACTGACCTTCATTCCCTTCAAACTTCCTCTTCTTACTTTCCTTCTCCTTCTGGGACATCTCGCTCTCTGTCTCTGTAATCATGGCCTTCTGTACAACTCCTACATAGGTATCCAATTCAAAAATGGCTACTTCCCTTTGATCCATGGCTTCAGACCTTGCTGGAATCTCTTAGCCTTCTTCCTATCAGTATCCACATATGACGATCATACCTTGACAACTCTTCAAACTTACTTTCATAATCCGCCACCGACATATTTCCTTGCTTTAACTCTGGAAACTTTAGTTCCATCTGATCCTGAACAAACTGGGGAAAATACTTTTCTAAAAACAATTCCTTGAACCTCTCCCAAGTAATAACATCTGTTCCTTCCAATGTCTTCACAGTCTCCCACCAATAGGTGGCCTCATTCTTCAAGTAATAACTCGCAAACTCAACCTTCTGTTCTTCCTTCACTTTCACTAAGGCAAATGACTTCTCTATTTCCTTTAACCAAACATTTGCTTCGATCGGTTCTAAGGAACCCTTGAATTCTGGTGGGTTTACTGCCTGAAAAGTTTTGAAAGTTACCTGGGGATTGGTCTGTCTTTGTTGTTGTTGTGCCAGGTGAACTGTTTGATGGGCCAAGATTTGGAGAATCTGGGTTATTGCTGGGTCTATGGGTCCTGGGTTCACATTCTGGTTTGTATCATCTTGGTTATTATTGTTATTGTTGTTGGTTTCTTCATTCTGGGTGTTGGTGCGGGTATTTCTTCTGGGAGGCATTTTCTGTAAAGAATTAAACAACTTATTTAGCTTTTAAATCAAATCCTTTGCATAAAAGAAAAGTTTTGTAAAACAGAAATATCTCTTTTTGAAAACAGTTGTAATTGTTGAACTAAGTAAATTGCATGCTTCTTTACAGGATATAAACATTTAAGGGAACAGGGTATATGGTATCACAGAGGTATAACTGGTGCAATAAATAAGGTAAAGTAAAACAGGTGCAATAAGATAAATGACAATACTGGAAAGGAAAAAGTACTGATATATATAGATCAAAAGTTTTAGGTAGTACAAGCGTAAAGACGCTTCGGAAGTAAAAGCAAAAGGGGTACAATAACCTACTCACTAGTCAGCAGATCTAGTCTATAAATACAACTCAAAACTCTACTGATACATACTACACACTATTGTACATACTACACAACCATAACAGCTCTGATCAGCATCTCCATCTCTGGATCTCTGACTCAACTCCAAGGAAACTCTGGTCCTCCCAACCTCTCCAAGTCCTCCATCACCTCAGTAGGCCATCCCATCAGTGCATCAGGACCACTTCCAGGTAGTGTAGCTCCATGTAGCCTCGCCTCAAGAACCCTTCGTGTCACAGGTAGTGTAACCAAGATTTGGAGAATCTGGGCTATTGCTGGGTCTATGGGTCCTGGGTTCACATTCTGGTTTGTATCATCTTGGTTATTATTGTTATTGTTGTTGGTTTCTTCATTCTGGGTGTTGGTGCGGGTATTTCTTCTGGGAGGCATTTTCTGTAAAGAATTAAACAACTTATTTAGCTTTTAAATCAAATCCTTTGCATAAAAGAAAAGTTTTGTAAAACAGAAATATCTCTTTTTGAAAACAGTTGTAACTGTTGAACTAAGTAAATTGCATGCTTCTTTACAGGATATAAATATTTAAGGGAACAGGGTATATGGTATCACAGGGGTATAACTGGTGCAAAAAATAAGGTAAAGTAAAACAGGTGCAGTAAGGTAAATGACAATACTGGAAAGGAAAAGGTACTGATATATATAGATTAAAAGTTTTAAGTAGTACAAGCGTGAAGACGCTTCGGAAGTAAAAGCAAAAGGGGTATAATAACCAACTCACTAGTTAGCAGATCTAGTCTATAAATACAACTCAAAAGTCTACTGATACATACTACACACTATTGTACATACTACACAACCATAACAGCTCTGATCAGCATCTCCATCTCTGGATCTCTGACTCAACTCCAAGGAAACTCCGGTCCTCCCAGCCTCTCCAAGTCCTTCATCACCTCAGTAGGCCATCCCATCAGGGCCACTTCCAGGTAGTGTAGCTCCATATAGCCTCACCTCAAGAACCCTTCGTGTCAAATGGATCTCCTCTCGAAGCTCCCTCACACTACGATCAACATTTGTAGTCCTGATGATATGCTGTAGCTCTCGGATCTGGGCCAACAAGGAATCACGCTCCAATAGAAGAGCCTCATACCGGTAATAAGGAACTGGGTGTAAAGTAGACTGGAATGGGGCACCTGCAACTGAATGCCCAGTGGAATCTGAATTAGCTGGTGGGGGTCCTTTGATAGGTGGCCTTATGCCTGGGGGTGGAATGGCCTGCAGTGGTACGGGCTACAACATAGGTGGAGGTAAAATAGCCAATGTTGGTGGAACAGTAGGACGTGGATCTGAAGACGGTACTCCAACTGAAGGCTCTGAGTGATCAACTGATACGGGGATGAAAGAGTCGGCCATCGCTGCTATCTGAAATCATATCGCAATATAAGAATCTCGAACCACGATGCGAATCATACTAATACATGTTATACCGTAGCACTCAACCTCTCGAAGTTCTATTTTTTCTATTTCTTACTTCTAATCCTAACCCTCTACCCATTCCCGTCAACCTAGGCTTGTGTCAGTGACTTATAACCTGTAGCTCTGATACCAAACCTGTGACGCCCTCCAAACCCGGGTCAGAAGTTTGGGGTCCACACATACACACCTTATTTATAACCTGCTTATAATAATAATAAAGATAGTAATAATATGCAGTGACCCTACTTACCAACTACCACGGACCACAATAGGTTAAAGTATGCACACAAGACAAACACACCTACTTATATTACAAACCGTTCAAATCCCAACTATCCAAACTCAGAACTGAGTATTAAACATTATTACAAACTTTAACAAACATAAATTATTCCAAAAGATGCCTACTAGCTTAACTCGATCAACCTAAACCCTAGCTCTCGTACTGGATTGGGGATCCTCGCTACCAACTGGTTTCTTCTTAACTGAAAAAGAACATAAACAACATCGCACAAATGAGCTAACTAGCTCAGCAAGTCACAATGACAAAACTGAGAATAATGATCATCAAGTAAAAAGGGTTATGATATCAAGTGAACAATGGATTATGATTTAGAATTGGATATTATATTTTTATTTTAAAAACCAAGGTTAGGCTGCTGATCAGTCACGCACTAACCCCGAGCAAAGCACACATCACTGCTCTAACTACTGGATCCAAGGCACACATTGGCCTAACTTGACCATTTATATGGTCTGACCACGAATCTGGTCCACAATTTTATAAAACAATCCAATCTTAACATAATAACAGAATAAACAATGTAAAGCAATAAACAGAATCATAAACAACATTGGATGTTCGATAATGAAATGGTTTCAACCTTCACAAAGGATCAATATAGCAATTTCAAAGCTTTGTCTATTAGGTAATGAAAGAATTGGATAACAAAGGAATCAATGTTTCAAGGTTTCAAGGATTTGGTCTTTCAAAGCATAAGGTACAATGATTAGAATATGTAAGTAATTCGGTTTAGTGTTTGGTATTTAGTTTGTATGTATTTGTGGAGTAGTATCGTATATTTGTGATTCATATTTGGGTATACAACAATCGATGGTTTAGAAAGAATCAAGTTTACGGCTCAAGATAAATAACTGGAATCAGGGTTTAGGGTTCAGTGCTTCAAAGCACTTGCAATATAAAACAGGATTATCAATCAACTACAATATATCTCGAGAAAGTTCAGAACACTTGCCTGGTATTAGTTTTCTATACTTCTCTAACTTTCAATCACAACCGTCTACTCCTCGACTATCTGTCTCCCTTTCCTACGCCTTGCCTCTTCTGCTCACATATCATAAGCATCTATCAATATTTAACTTATACGATTCTATTCGAAACATACTTCCATCTACCCTTCGTTTCACCCAAGTCCGATTAACGGATTGAAAGTTATGCTATAAACAAGTAAATACCGAACATATAGATCGACAGTTAACCAACAAGTAACATATAGCACATAACACGTTAAACAATCAATGATATATCATTTATAAAGAAGTCTCGGGTCATAAACAGGCTTTCGGGTATTTAAAATGATTTTTAAAACATTTTTTCAGCATTAAAACGGGTCATTGGATCAATTTTAAAATAATAAAGAGGGTTCGGTTGGCCAAATCTGGCTTCAAAACAATTTTATAATAATTATCGAGTCTTGAAAACAATTTAAAATAGTATTTTAAAGCTCGAAAATATTTTTTGGAATTTTTAAATCATTTTTAAATAATTATATCTAACTAAATAATTAATTAAAATAAATTAATAATTAATTAAATCAATTAATCAATTAATAATTAATTAAATCAATTAATCAATTAATAATTAATTAAATCAATTAATCAATTAATAATTAATTAAATCAATTAATTAATTATTAATTAATTAAATTAATTAATCAATTAATTGTCGAATTAATTGACCAATTAATTAATTAAATATTAACTGAAATTAATTAACTAATTAATTCAGATTTATTTTTGAATTAAAAATAATTTTTGGAATTAAAATAATAATTTTTGGAATTTTCAGAAATTAAAAATGAATTTTTATAATTAAAATAAATAGAAAATATGATTTTTAAATAATTTTAAAACAGGAATCCTATTCTTGCAAACTCTGGAAACTTCAGGGACCAAACTGCATCGTCCCCAAAGGTCCAGGTACTAAACTGTAATTTAACAGGGGGGTCGCCGGAAAACACCCTATTTCGCCGGAGAAATCGATCCAGGGATGCTCAGGCCTCCACCACCTCCAGATCACATCTACACAACACCAGGAACACAACCATGCCATCAATTCATACTAACAATCACTGAGTTGGCCGGAAAATGGCCGGAAAGTTCGCCGGTTTCCGGCGAACTGGACGTAACTTTAAAATCATAACTCCCTCCTCTACAGACCTCGTCAATTAGCAAGACTTATACGAATAGATTGCAAATTTCACAAGGAACACAACCCACTATACCACAACTTCTATATATCCCGAAATAAAAAACCCCCAAATTCAATTAAAAACATTCATACGGGTTATAAACCCTAATTTTAAAATTCGAAGATTAAACTCAATTTTGAACATGTTATTGAACTCCAAATCAGTCATATGACATATGAAAATCATCAGGAAACAAGCTCTACAACATGAAAGCATCAAATCATCCAAACAATCATCCGAACAAAAATTTATATTTTTAATTAAAATAATTCGAAAATAAATAAATTTCCAGAAAATAAACCTTTGATTCTGCAGTGATATGGAACACAGATTTTGATAGTACACCTCAAGACCTTCATTTTGAGTACTCGAGCTTTCCAAACGGATTCCGGTAACACCTCCGATTGTTGGTTTGATTTTCTAGAAAAGTTTATGAATATATAAATTTTCTCTGGAAAATTATTTAATTACTGTCTGCAAATGATTTTTGGTACGGAGTAAAATACAGTAAAGGCTATTTATAATTACGGAAAATTAGTATCCCGTTGGATCGTTCCAGATACAATATGGTACGTTTATTTATAAAAACTGATCCAAACGGTACCGGTTTTCGGGATAATTATCCAAACCGGTACAATTTGTACTGCAGTCTTGGTCTCAGCGCCTGGTTACACGTATTACGAGGTGATAATTGTGATAGTTTAATAAAAAGATCCCGTTTATCAAAAATACGAGTTTTATTGATTTACCGAAACGAATAATGTATCGAAAATGTTGCGTCGGAACCCGCACAGGACAAACCGTACTCTGGATCGAAAAAGTCGAAACATGGAAAATGTTCGGAATATTGCAATTGGGTTAGGAAGGAGTTCTCGGAAGAGTTTCGGGTTATAAAAACGTAAAAACGGATGACGCCGGTGGTTCCCGATTTTATAAAATAATTTTTAAATACTCGGAAAAAGATTTTATAGAATCCATATATTTCTTATAAAATCATAAATCAACATAAAAATTATTAGGAAGATATGACAATTATCTATATTTTATTTTGGACATATAAAAAATAAAATACTCAATTAATATTATTTCTAAACATCCAAACACATTTAAAACTTAACAAATAATACACAGAATAGATACTGAACACATATAATAATTATTTATTAGCAAAAATAATTACACGATATATCCCGGATATTACACTGATGAAGTCCGCATGTGAACCCTGGGAAAAGAGATGTCGGTCAATGAAGAGAAGTCAAATACGTGATCCGTGATGCAGTAAACAAGGCTAAGAAAATAGCTACTGATGAAATTCGATAATTCTGTTAGTAAGAATTTAAATATTATAAATAAAAGCCTTCATTCCAGTGTGAACTCCATAAATGACCTATCCAATAATAAACAGATTAATATTATGTTTAAAAGAGATAATGAATAATGAGAATGGAGAAATAATGAAGAAAAGAAGTGGAATCAAAAGGATGATAAAGAAATTTTATAAAATAATCTAGGAAATATGCAAGTTGGGAACGTCGGTTGTGCCAGAACTGATAGGAAAATGAAGTGAAACACCGATAATTGGAGATAGAAATTCGTTCAAAGAATGCGTGTAAACAGGGAAAATTAAACAAAGGCATTGGTGGCAAACTGTTAGAGAAGAACGTTACAATGAATCTTATATCGGAATTCTCCATAATTAAAGTGAAGTACCCAAGATTCTAACGAATGATTTATAAAGGTTACCTCGGGGAATGAGGTAAGAATTTCTCATCGGTTACTGCACAGAGTCGAGCTGGTGTCAAAAGCCCAGTATCATATGACCCAATAAGGATAAAGTAACGAGTTAAAGAAACTCCAGGAAATGTGGAATGAAATATTAATGAAATAAATAGTGTTTTGCGCTGTGCACAAAAGTGATTATAGGAAAAAGAAGAATGGAAATATGAAGTTACGCATCAATTATCAGAAATTGTAAGTCTGAAGATTAAATGAACATATTATATCAGGAGTATTTGGATAGTGTAATTGTATTTACTGATAACATCCTCGCTAATTCAAGGACTAAGAAAGACCAAGTTGAACGCCTGAAGATATGCCTGCGAAGAGTTGAAAAATAGCAACTGCATTCTCAACTTCAAAGGTATGCATTCTGGTTATAATTGATTATGAGCTATGATTGCTTGGTTAACTACCAACCAGGAAAGGTTCATTTAGGGACATATGTTTTGAATAGAAAGAAAAGAGTGAATACCATTAAGATTATTGGGAAATGGTTAAAAGAATTGGAAAAGTTAGAAATTAAAGAATAGGTTTTGATCCGTCTTCTGGGTTATGCTGATACTTACTTTGTTGTTGGATATCAAAGGTGGTATTTTTACAGATGATTGATGTTGACTTCAGTATGGGACATTGTGAGCATCAAAGTTCGTATTGATATCTAATTTGATAGGACAACAAAATGAGTATTAGTACCAAGAGACCTGGTTTTGAATAAAGTTCTGGTTCATTCCGTTCCAAATTAATATATTTCCTTTTAGATAGTAAAAGATTCTCGCTTGATGAATAAACTTGATAGTGATTGAAAAAAATTGAGATATACTACAAAGTGGTGAGTTAAATGTAATTGCCAAGATCTTCCTTTAGTTTTTGGTTTTTGAATAGATTCAGAACATTTTGAAGCATAAGATACCATGAGCTTAGTATATCGGGCACAGATAAATGAAGAGTACAAGAGATCGATTCAAAATTCTCGAATACAATTGGAGAATGAGCATAGGTTAGACTAAACGAACATAAGGAGACGTGAAGAGTAAAGTAGAATAATCAGTGAAAATGGAAGATTCATGAGCATAAATTATTAGAATTAGAACCAAAATAAGATTAGTACAAACTAAGTTAGTCCTTTGAGACAGTAAGAAAATAGATAGAGAGATTGCGAATGAGTTGGCCTTAAACTAGTTTATAAGATGTTAAAATGTATATGACAAAAAAGAGTAATTTAGCTCCATATGTATAAAATGAAGGTTTAAGTCAGATTGCGTGAGTAACTGATAGATTTGAGGATGGTAAGAGGCCGTTGAGTTGTGGTTAAGGTGATAAGAACTGAGAAATTATAAGAGAGATACTTGGAAAACATCATGGTATGTTCCTTAGCATGATTCTGTGGACAAAATCCTTTTAAGGGGGGAAGGATGTAACGTCTGAGAAATATTATGTAATTATTTTTATCAATAAATAATTATTATATGATTTTATGTGAATTTTGGTTAATTAATTGATATTAATATTTGATGTTTATTTCTGATAAAAAATTAGATATTTTAATCCTTAATTATCCAGAATAAAATATAGATTATTTTGGTATTTTTCTGGAAATTTTTGGATTGCTGTATGATTTTATAAGAATTTATAGGATTAATAATGATTATTTTCATATAAATATAAAATTACTTTTTAGAATCAGAATTCATTCCACTTCAATCGTTTTTGCTTTTTTACAACCTGAAACTCTTCCGAAAACTCCTTCCGAACCTAATCTGATAATTATGAACACTTTTCGTGTTTTGACTTTCTCGATACCGGGTACGGTTTAACTTGTACGAGTCCCGACATAAAATTTTCGGTACGCAAATCATTTTATATATCGATAAAAAATTTGTATTCTCAAAAGGCGAGACATTATTACCTTGTTTTCGTATGAAGTAATTTATAGGAAGCTCTGTTTTGATAATTACCCAAATTTGATATTAAAATCGTATCGTCTTTTTAGTTACTTAGCGGCTAAGTAACCTATTTACGGATCTGATTTGTAAATGTAATTATCGAATTATTAAGTAAATAAAATTTGTGATGGTTCTGTGAGCTATGTGTTGCTGTATTATTAATTGTTTGTGATTTGTTTGATGCAAAGAGTAATTTTACAATTAATTATCGAGCTATATGAATTTAATTTGTTTTAAAATGATTTTATTGAATATTTATTCTTATAAATGCTAAAATTGTTTCTAAAATTATTTTTATTATTTTATAATTTTATTTATTATTTTTAGGAGTTTATAAAATTTAAAAATCAATATTCTATTGATTATATATCTTTAAATTATTTTATGATTTCATTAAATTGTAGAATCAAATATTTAATTCCAGAATGTTTCAAAAATCACGAAAATTTTATTTTATCAAGTTTGGAATATTTTGAGAATTTTAAAATTATCTCAGAAATATTCCGGCTTTTATGCACCCGCAAGTTCATTCGTTAAATCATTAATTGCAGACATATTATGCATCTCAAAAATATTTTTAAAAATTTACAAAACTTATGTTTTATTTGTTTGGAGTATTTATAAAAATTTAAAAATTATTTTAAACAATATTTTGAGTTACCGATTTTCGCAAACTATACCACGATATCGCTAATTACGGAACAAATCAGTTAAAAAGAAAAAAAAAGAGACAAAATAAACAAAAATGAAAATAAAAACACCCACAGCCACATCACCGCCTCTCATCTCTCCCTTTCGATCTCTCTCTCTAATCTCTCTATCGTTCTTCTCTCTCACCCTCTATTTCTCTCCCCACTCCCATCTCTGTTTCCCCTTCCTCCGTTGATTCGCTGCCCCGAAGCTCCTGATGTTGCTCCTCGGTATCTCTCTCTGCGGTTTTGTTGGAAACCACCGCCGCCCCTGCTTTTTCCATCGCCGCCTGGCTTGCTTCACCGGTGGGTCGTGGTGGCGCGTATAGGTGGGGTTTCAACTGGGGGTTATGTGTTGTTTGTGTGTGTGTGTTGTGTGTGTATATGTTGTGTGTGTGTTATATGTGTGTATATGCTGTGTGTGTGTGTTTTACTTGCGAGTTTGTGTGTGTTGGTGGCTGAGTTGTTTCCATCTCCGGCGATCCCGGTGATTCCGGTGACTGCAAGTGTGTTCTGTTCGGGTGTTGAGCGCGTGTTGCGCGTGCCTGACTTGTTTTTATTATTATTCTGTTTTATTTTCTACAGGAAATTGAATGAGTCATTTCGTGAAATAAAAAGATTTTCGTGCGAATAATATTATAATTAATCAAAGGAATTTACGTAGGATGCCCGATATAACGGGAACCCGTAAATTTTCTCGCCGTCGGTGATGAGCCTCGGTGAGCCGACGGTGGGCGATGATGATTTTTATCTGAGTCCTACATTTATTAATTAAATAAAATTAGTTCGGTAAAAATTAATTGCGAAACAAAAAATACAAATAAAAACATAAAAATACGAATAAAAAAATAATTAATAACTGAATTGTATCGGTGATTGGGATTGCAAATTGTGGTTGGTTGTTGTTGTGATTGGATTGTTGTTATGGATTTGACATCGAATTGTTTCGACGGGTAGGCCGATAAATAAAGGAGACGCTGCCCGATTTTCAGGAAAATAATTCCAAAAATACGGGAACATAACCTATAACTATCGGAGACGTCGAATAACCATATACGATTATATTATATAAACTTAATTGTGATTGAGACAAAATAATTTATAAATAATCGATTACCCTGTTTTTCAAAACGACGAGTATACGTATTTTTCAAAAATAAATACCGAACCGAGTTTTGAAGGTGCAAGCCATAATTGCTATGTGTATTTCAATAATACCTATAAATACGAGATGGGATATGAAACCGTATGGGTAGAAGTGATAGTGATTTGATGTTAAGCTTAAGCGATTATCTGAATTAGGGTATTTCAACCCTGTAGGTCCTAGACGGGAAACCCGAATATCAACATCGGAGTAGGAATGATCTAGTGATTAGACGTCGAGATCAACGAAGTTCTAATCGAAGGGCATGAATGTTGGGATCGTATCCAGAGTGGAATAATAGTTTGACGATAAAGCCGAACGTCCGGATCGAACCAAAGTCAACTAGTAATAGCGATTAAAGCTTATTGAGGCAAGTATTCCTAAACTTTCTTTTAAAATACTGCAATTATTTCTTCGTTCCTATTCTAAGTACAGAATAGTAATATGTTTTACATTTCGCTGCAGTTACTCTGATTATTCATGTTCTTTTCATTATTGTTCCTATAATTTGATTGCTCTCTTGAGCAAATACCCATTCTTTCGGGTTATTTGCGAACCCTGAATTGGGATATTTTGAAATCAAAATGATTTGACATCAAAATACTCCACGGGCTGGATAGTGATATTTTGGGGATTAAGTTTTACTTAATTTTAAGGACCGGGGCATGACCGGTGCCTTGAGATGGGCCGTAGTGCCTGGGGACCCGAATGGATCTATACAGGTAAGTATAGATCTGCACTGTATCCTGACTGATCAGCAGGATATAGATGCGAACTAGTGTCCAGTCTAATTTGTTGTTGATCGCCGTTAACGGCATTCTCTCTCGAAAAGTTTATGATTCCAAAACCGGACAAAACCCTGATTCGGGAGATGAATCGGGGAAATTGCTTGTTACTTTTGGATTTATAATTAAAGGCTGGTGACAGCCAACGTTTACTCGCTCAACTCACTCAAACAAATAGAATTGTTCAAAAATTGTTTAAAGATTTGTCCGTAAATTTTCCTTTGATATTAATGCTTGAAACTCAAATTATATACTTGCTGGGCATTTTTGGCTCACTCTTGCTTTGCAAATTCTTATTTCTTTCAGAAGCAGATATGGATAAAAGTGAATAGCTTTCGTTAGACAGCAGAAGTTAGAGAAATTGCCGTTGCGAGAGGACAAAGATATGAGATAATAAGACACAGACATTAGCATAAAGGTATTTAAACTTGTGTTCTAGTTATTGTGAGTTGTAAAAGGTTAGATTCTTGTTTCATACCATAACCTGTAAACGATCCGGATTCAAGGGGTTAATTGAATATTCTTTTATTTTATGTAAAGATTATCTAGTGACACCAAATCTTGACCCCGGATTTGGGGTGTTACAAAAATTGCCATACCTACTTCCATGACTGTACCTCCTTCTTTTCCCAACATGAATGCCATGTCTTCCATGCCTATGAATGCTATGTCTGCTCAGAATATGAATGCACAATTTGCTGCTATGCCATTTGCACCTAATCCTAATTATTCTGTATTTAGTATGCCTCAAATTCCATTTATCATGCCCTACTGGAATAATATGTTTGCAAATAACATGCCTTTTCCAGTTAATCAAACTGTGCATAATAATTCTGCTCAAATGACTGGTTTCAAAGACCCATCTCAATTGACCAAGGATGAATCAGAAATTCCCAAGTCAAATGAGATTAAGCCTAAGAAACCAAAGAAGAAAGCTAACAAGGAAGGACCCAAGGAAACTTGGGTACTAAAAATAACTTGATTTGATTTTTATGTATGCAGGGAAATAGAAAAAATCTTTGGTATCTGGATAGTGGTTGCTCAAGGCACATGACTGGAGATTCTACCCTGTTCACTGAGTTCAAGGAAAGAGCTGGCCCAAGTATTACTTTTGGAGATGACAGCAAGGGTTTTACTGTGGGATATTGCTTGATTTCAAAAGACAATGTCATCATTGAAGAAGTTGCCCTAGTGGATGATCTCAAGCACAGTTTGTTGAGCATCAGCCAGCTTTGTGAAAAGGGCAACTCAGTAACATTCAATTCAGTAGCCTGTGTTGTGACAAACAAAAGAAGCAACAAAGTGGTTCTCACTGGAGCGAGAAAAGGGAATGTGTATCTAGCTGACTTCAACTCATCAAATGCAGAATCTATCACTTTTCTTCTAAGTAAAGCAAGTCAAGATGAAAGTTGGCTATGGAACAAGAAGTTGTCCCATCTAAACTTCAAGACGATGAATCACTACTAGAAAATCAGCATTAGACATCGCACATTAGACATCAGTCAGAAAAGTCACTGATGTTAAAAGCATTTTTTATATCACATAAAAAATAAGTGATGTCTTTTTGGTATGTTTACATCAGCTTTTCAGTATAGCGATGTCTAAGTTGTTCTTTTAAAAACTACGTTACATCAGTTAACATATAAACCGATGTCCAATTCACTTTTAACATCGGTGGACATATAAACCGATGTCTAAGCTCAATTTTAAAAAAATTAGAGCCCGCTGCTTCTACCTTTTGCTCCCCGCCCTTAGCCAAATATTTTCCTCCCCCCCTTAGTATATTTCCCCCTCCCGCCTATCACTCATTCACTTTAATAAGATTATAACATAAAATTAAAAATAAATCAAAATCAAAAAAAAAATAAAAAATTACAAAACAAAACGGGTTTTGCATTTTCAGACAAAACACTCACCTCATTCCCCCTTTCTCTCGACTGCTCATAGCTAAACCTAGAACTCTCAAATGTATTCAATTTCCGATTAGACCTTCAATCTCCAATTAAAGCTCTCAATTTCTTCAACTCATCTCTTACTTTCTTACTGTCTTTCTTTCAAATGTTCTTTTTTCTCATTTCTTTCAATTTTTGTGACAGATTCGAAGATTAAGGAGTGAAGTGTGTTCATTGAAGTTTAAGGTGAGGAGTAGAGTTTGTTGGAGCTTAAATCTCGGAGCCAAGGGTTTGTTAAAGCTTAAAGGTCGGAGCTTGGAGTTAAGTTGGATTTTGGGCTTCAGAGTTAGTTTTTTGGGATTTTGGAGCTTGCTTTGTTAAGTATATTCTTCTTTACATATCTATTTATATTTGTTTGGGCTGCATGTATATATTTGTGTAGTTGTAAGTATGCATGTGAAATTGAAATGTGTAGTTGTTGCATGTGTAGTTGTATGTGTAGTTATTTGTCTAAAACTGTTTGCAAATTATCCTCTTAAAATTTTTTGTATTTTTTTATGTTTTATAGACCCTTGTGAAGTTAAAATACGGATTTACATGTAATAACAAGTGCTTGTATATATTTGTGTTTGTGTAGTTTGTAAATATATAGATGTATAATGTGTTTCATATTGTTTGTTTTAGGTCTAAATTAGAGATTATAAAAGCCACTGAACGCCATCGAAGGAGGTATTTGGGGCTTGTCGTTGTAAGTAGCATGGTTTATGAGTGAATACTAGATGAAATCTTAAGACTGAGCTATTGTTTCTACATTTTTTTCCGAATATAGGAATTTTATATTGATTATACTAGGTAGTAAATGTACTATAGTATATAGTAAATTAGAGTAAATATAAACACATTCAGTAGTACTTGCTTACTTGTAATTAGAGTACTATTATGTATAAAATATAAATGAATTATGACTTGTAAATATGGGCAGGTATGATGATTACCTAGAATGTACTCTCGCATTAACAACATTAACATATAGTACTAGTATGTATAAAGTATAAATGAATTATGAGTTCTAAATATGGGCATGTGTATGTAATAAGTGCTTTTAATATAGTACTAGTAATTGTATATAATCTTCGTTACCATGTAAGTAAATACTTTATTTGACAATCAGGTAGTTTGAGAATAACATGGACAAATCTTGGATTTTCAAAGATAGGGACACACTTGACTATGAAATCGGGGTTGAAGAGTTTTTGATATTTGCTGAGGAAAATGCTAGTGATCCTAAAAAAATCCCCTGCCCCCGTAAAAGATGTGCTAACTTCAAAAAATTTGCAGTTAAGATTATCAGGGGACATTTATATGAAATTGGTTTTAGTCTGGGGTACCTTGATTGGACCTACATCCCCTGCATCTACGCCTGCCCCTGCACCTACGTCTGCCCGTGCACCGATACCTTTCCCTGGCCTTGCATCAGAAATAGTTAATGTTTGTGATGCTGCATATAATTCGAGTGAGTATAATAATGAGTCGTATCAGTTTAGGAGATTTGTGGTTGATGTTGAATAGCCTTTGTATGGGGGTAGTGAATGTACCAAGTTGGAGTCGATGCTAAAATTGCACAATTGGAAAGCTAGGTTCGGAATTAGTGATAGTGCCTTTAACGATTTACTGTCTACCATGGGCTCTCTCCTTCCTAAGGACAATGTGATGCCACCTAATGCATATGAAGCCAAGAAAACCTTATCCAACTTGATCCTAGAATACATAAAATATCACTCATGTCCAAACAATTGCATACTGTATCGGGGGGATAATGTTGATGCTTCCGAGTGTCCTAAGTGTCATTTATCTCGCTGAAAGTTAGGAAATGATGGTAAAGTAAGGATTAATGTTCCTGCTAAAGTAATGTGGTATTTTCCAATTATACCGAGATTCAAACGGATGTTTATATCTCCTTCTACATCTGAGCTAATGACCTGGCACTCAAAGCAGCGAATAGAAGACGGAAAGATGCGGCATCCAGCCGACTCTCCTTCTTGGAGAAATATCGATTATAGGTGGCCTGCCTTCGGTAGTGATGCAAGAAATATTTGTTAGGCGTTGTCTGCAGATGGTATAAACCCGCATACTAACGGTCTAACCAATAGATACTCTTGTTGGCCAATAGTATTAGTGACTTATAATCTTCCTCTATGGTTATGCATGAAGAGGAAATTTATGATGCTAACAATTTTAGTTTCCGATCCATATGAGCCTGGCAATGACGTTGACGTATATTTACAGCCTTTAATCGATGATTTAAAGAAGTTGTGGGAAGAAGGTGAACCAAATGTTTATGATGCATACACCAAGTCATATTTCACTTTAAAAGCAATTTTATTGTGGACAATAAATGACTTTCCTGCATATGGAAATCTGTCTGGATGCGTTAAAAAAGGTTATATGTGTTGTCCCGTATGCGCTGATGATACAGTTGCCAAGTATTTAAAACAGTAGAGTAGGCTATTAGCTCCTACGTCTCATGGCCCCGCGACTTAATCATATTCCCAGATGCCCCTGCTACAACGGTATATATATTTTTACATCTATGTTTTATTGGATCTCGCACTATTATATTAACTCTATATTTGTTTTAATAAATTTGATAATATTTTCAGAAAAGTAAAAGGAAAGGGAAGGATCCTTTAACTGATTTGCATAAGGTTCAGTCCTTATTTGAGAATATGGAAATCAATAAAAATATTCCGAAGCGCTTTCGGTTGTTGTATAAACATGCAACGACATTCATGCAGTCCACTGTAAACTCCATTCAAATCCCGTGCGATGCGGAGGTGTTTGGTGTTGAGAAAAGAATTTTCAATTTACATGAAAACATAATTGCTTTGCTTGAGTTTAATATGATTGGCGAAGCAGCAATTTCTGCATACATGGCGTGAGTAGTATAATTCTTTTAATTATTGTCTTGTCTTCTTGTCGATAATTTCAACATTTATATTCTTGTTTTTTTATAATTTCATTTTATTTGCAATGCAGATACTTGCATTGCATGGTTTGTGAAAATGAAAATTTGGAGCAATTTGCTTTCTGTGATCCCGGAGTCTCCTTTACCTTGAACAGCAATTTTGAAGATAATTTGGTTAGTCGATTTAAAGAGGGTAATCCTGATCGTCTCTTTTTTATGCCACATAATAGCAAGTAAGTACATAAAAAATGTCTCCAGATTTATTATAAATTGTTTTATTTATTTATTTATAAGCATGAAAATCAAAATGATATGATTCTGATAATAATTCTGTTTATTATAAATATTTATAAAAAAATAGCTGCCATTGGATATTGGTTGTGATTTGGGCGGGCGAGGTTTTCATACTCAATCCTCTGCCTCGTTCAACTACCTTTCCCGAGTTGGAAAAAACAATATCAAGGTATTTGCATTTAATTTCGAGTGATTATTTTCATTATTGAGATATCAATCAATTTGTTTTATTGATACTGCTAAGATGACAGGGCTGTGATTGCGTCCATTGTTCAGGCCGGAAGGGGAAATAAAGCACCGACTATTAGATATATTACAGTAAGAACCAGGGGCATTAATTTACTTATTAGTCAGAGTTTTTCGGTTAGATAGGGGCATTAATTTACTTATTAATTGGTCTAAGTTTTTTTGATTAAATAGGGATGCCCCAAACAGCCCGGTGGAACTGAATGCGGCTATGTTGTTATTTGGTATATGAAAGAAATTGCTGTAATAACCCCCAAAATTTTGAACTTTTTGTAACCCTTGTGAATAGTGTTTTAGCTGAATGAGAAAACTTTTCATGCCACACTATGTAGGGGTTCTGTTATGGATATTCTGAGATTTTATTAGTACTCTACATGGTATATAAGTGTATGTAAAGATCATCAGAATCCAATTCCAAACACTTTGATTTTTCCCGGAAATCCATTAGATACGGAAAGAATTGAGTATAAGGTAACAGGATAAAAAGGATTTAAATTAAAGGATTATAAGAGAGGATCATAAAAGGAATATAATATATTGAGAAAGGTTAAGGGAACCTAAGTAATAAGATCCCGGGTATGATCCCTCAAATGATAAACGAAAACGAAAGTTAAGCGAACCGTATAACAGATCATCGGTCATTAGGCAAACAATTAGGAAGTTAATCAAAGAGATTAGTGGGGATGATGTCACCCAACCAATGAGAAGAGGACAAGGAGGGAAAGATGACATCATAGCATGACATAAGCATGACATGGGAAGGAAGGAAATGTGGTGGATTATTAACCACACAAAATCAAGGGCAAATAGGTAATTTACCAAAACAAAAACAAAACTACAACCAACCAAGCCAAATAATTCATTCTTCATCAAAACAAAAAAAACAAGGCATTATTTCTTCATTGCTCTCGGCTTTTACTATTGCAAAGGAAGAAGAAATTCAAAACTCAAGATCAAGGCTTCCTAAATTGGTAAGATAATTCCCTAGTATTCCTTATGCATAGTTATGGCTATATTATGAGTTTAAGCCACCAATTCATTCTCTATCTTTTCCAAGAAATCAATGAAGAAGAAAATGAATAGTGACTTCAAGAATTTTAACTTGATTTTTCTTGTTTTTCCTTTAAGATCCAAGCTTTTCTAAGACTCCTCAAGGCTTCCTAAGGCTTCCTAGCTACTCACACCACTTCAAGGAAGGTATACCATCTCCAAACCCTAGCTTTAATTTGTATATTAGGTTGATTATGGTTGTGAGGGTAAAGAGTAGCTTGAAACTTGTTTGTTTAAGAGTTTGGGTTGGAATGGTGGTGATTGATTTGTTGAAATCTTAAGATTTGGTTAAAGAATGTAGTATAGTTTAAATTCAAGTTTTAGGAGTAAGTAAATGGATTATAATGAGTTGGTTTGGGGCTGTTGTAATGTATTTTGGATGGAGTTTTGATTGGGTTGTGAATTGGGGTTGAATTGTGGTTGTTTTGAGTTGGTTTAAATTTGGGAAATCGCGTAAACATAGCCGTCGTAATGTCCGATTTACTTTAGACTGCTTTTGTTCATAACATTAGGACCCGAGATCCCCCTGCTAGATTATGACCATTGCCATGTTTAGATAGTTCATGTTACGAGCTTCGTTTTGATATGTAGTTCGTTAGATTCCGATGCATGGTTTAGGAGAAACGACCGTTTTAAGTAACGGCGTTTCGCGAACAAAACATTTCCCCTCGCCTTACTTTGAAACATAGGTTAAAGACCAAAAAGGGTTAATTAATGTATGAAACAATTATGGTAAGAGTGTTATGCAGTTGTAAGACACTCGCGAAGGAATCGCCTTAAAACTCGTAATGGTTAATTTATTAAAAATGGTGGAGCCGAGGGTACTCGAGTGACTTAAGAGAATCAGTAAGCGCAAAACAAGCGTTAGAGTCTAAGTTAGTTAAAGTATAGATTTACAAGTGACTTTGGTTTAATTCCAACTTACTTGTTGTTTATAGGTTACCAAGCTCGTCCCGAGCCTTTTATCACCCCCAGTCGCTCAGTCAAGTTTTCTACCCGTTATACTGTTGTTGTGATATATATGTGTATATGCATGATCCTGCGATAAATGCATATTTGTTATTAGCAAATTCTTACGATATATTGTAGCATGTGATATGGTATATATGCATGCATGTTTCATATTCTTGGATTATATATCTGTTGGTTAAAATGCTTACAGTTGCATAATACCTATGCTAGAGATAAGCGGTATTTGAATTTACCCTTAGTATAGGGGATCAAAAGGTGAACATATTTCTAAACCGGGAGTCGATGTTCCCGAGTATAATATATATATTTTTATATATATATGGTTATAGTTTTCAAAACTATTAATCGAATAAGGTTTATTCGATAACTTTAACTTTATTTTATTATTGAATATTATTTCAAATATTCATCCAAGGACTTATGACTCCTTTATTTTATTATTGAATATTATTTCAAATATTCATCCGAGGACTTATGACTCCTTTATTTTATTATTGAATATTATTTCGAATATTCATTCGAGGGCTTTTGACTCAGTTATATTATTAATGATTATTAATTGAATATTCATTTGAGGATGTATGACTCCGTTATTTTATTTAATGAATATTATTTATAATATTCATTCGAGGTATTATGACTCCGCTTGTTATTTAATAATATTCTTTATTTTATTAAAGAATAATGTTTCGATAATCAAACTTATTTTCGATTATTCAAATAAAGATAGTACTTTCGTATAAGTATATCTTTGATTATTTAATACTCATTTCAAGTATAAGTCTTACAACTTCTACTTCAATTATTTGTATAAAGATTATTCTTTATGGGAATATTATTTAAATAATAATATTCAGACATTTTCTAAATATATTGGGACTGATTTACTTCATTAAATCAGCATTACTCCAAACACTCTTTAAAGTGTTTTCGAGTCTTCAAAATGATTTTTAAAAGTTAGAGCGGATCCTAAAACTCATTTTTATATTTAAGATCTTCCTTTTAAAAAGGGGATTTAAATACTCGCTCAAAACCTGAGGGATCCGGCTCTATGGTGTATTTTATATTTGCAACAAGGTTGCAGTTTTGGTAAATGAATTGATTACTTACCCAACGTTCGGGAAGTAAGTCCATCTATCGAGTCGGCATAAGCAACATGGGCTCAGTGGGCGTCCATGATAGTGTAAGTGGCTCAGTGGGAGTCCATCAAATGCATAAGTGGCTGAGTGGCAGTCCACATTAGGTCCTATTGCGACCAGGGTGATGACCAGTGGGGAATTCGTCCATCTACTAGTAGAAAAGGTTACTTATTGGTATCTTTGCCTGATCAGCAAGATATCGGGTTTATGCCACAATTCTTTTTCCCTTCCAAAAATTCATTGGATGTTACAAACTCTGTTCATACTTTACATGACAGAGGTTTTCAGGGACTGTATAAGGAAGATGTATATGTGGATATATATATCGGAACTTAATGAAGTATATCATAACTTCATTTCCTTCAATACTACTTCAAAGATTTAATTTATTCAAATCTGTCTTGTAGTCTCATCTATGTGATGAACTGTTGAAAGCTCGTTATACTTTGAACAGTGGTAGTTCAAGTAACTTTATAATTGATATAAGTATAGTGAAGTATTTGGTAACTTCATCCCTTGTTTTTACTTATATCTAGTAAGTAATTATCTTACACATGATAAAAGATTCTAGTAGGTATCCATTTAGATACTTGTATTATTGTTATCACTATATATTATCTTGCGAGCTGTAAGGCTCACTCTTTCTTTATTTCTTCATCACACAACAATAGTTAGGAAAGATGGCCAGACTCCAGCAGACCCAGCACAAGCGCGTGGGAAGCGTCCCGCATCTTCCCGTTGATGTTGTAGCTGCTATAGCTGTAGAGGTAGATCTATTGGTAGATCAGGCATTCTACTTTTGAGAATCAATTATGTATAATTATAACTTATGGCAGATAATGGCAATTAACTGTAAATTTATCAAGTAATCATTTTGGGTTGTAATAACTTTTAATTGTGGATTCAAGGACTTGTACTTATTCCAATTTCATCTCTGAGACTATAACGGGTTGTGGTGTGTGTTAGTGGGGGGTCACAGTATAAGGGTATTTATTATTAATCAAGTGAAGTGATATTGTAGAAAGAAAGACCGTGACGACCCGGATCCCTGACCCCGGATCTGGGAGTGTTACAGAAATGGTATCAGAGCTAAGCGTTATAAACCTCAGAGATGATGCGACGATATAATAACAAACTCACAAAGATAATAAGAACTCTTGTCAAGTTCATGGTCGGACTACTTAAAGTAGTGCTAACAGTTAAAACCCTTACGGGAACCCTTATAAGTATCATGATAGTAACTTAGCTCATTTAATGTGTAGGCGCCTGAGATAGAGGACCCTGAGATGTTCGAGCGTGAGCATGATGAGGCACTGCTAGATGTTGAGGATCAGGAGGAGGATGAGGAGGACCCCTCAGAGGAGTCAGAGACGGAGGTCATTGCTATTTCAGATGAGGAGGACCCCTCAGAAGAGTCAGAGACAGAGGTCATTTCTATTCCAGATGAGGAGGACCCGGATGAGGTCCCAGTAGCTGAGGAGCGTGTCGGACCTATGGTAGTGTATGCTGGTACCCCTTTACCCACACTTCCGGTGGTCAGAGCTCCTACCCCTCCACCACTATCTTGGATCCCCTATGATGACAGCTCAGAGACCCATACTTCCGAGCCTAGGCAGACTGAGGAGGCACCCCCAGCGGCTCCGGATTCACCACCTCTTGACCCTGCCCACAGGCAGTCTTCGTTAGCCCACGGCTATGGTCAGGATGTACTGAAGACCCGAGTGGCTGTTGCTGAGGCCCGACTGGATGAGGCCAGGAGGGAGTTGGATGCGGAGAGGGCGGGTAGGCGTACCCGAGCTTATGAGACTAGGGCTTCTATACCCCGATCCTTGAGGAGGGAGCTTACGGGGATAGAGCTCACGTCCCGAGCGAGGCTCAGATCGCTCCAGGGGGATAGGCATGGTAGGATCTCCAGGCGGCAGGCCGACTATATCTTCCGTCGTGCGATGGAAAGGGTATGGGAGCTGACCCGCTCCGGTGTGTGATTCAGGACTGACGATGGGATAGTCTAGTTGTCTAGTTAGCCGAGGCCTTAGTAAGAGCCAATTTTCCAGGATAGTTGACTTGTATATAGCATCCCTTTTTCTGACTAGACAGATAGACTCTTGTGTATCACTTTTGGGACAGATGGCTGTAGCATTGTTATACTTTTGACCAGATCAGACTATGTATTTCTCGTATTATGTATATATTTGTTTCCTTTCGGTTCAGTTCCTTAGTGACGAGATCACTGTTTTTATCATTATTATTACTGCACTTCGTATTAGAACTGTCATAAAATAATAGAATTGCGATATACATTCTCCCCATTATAAGAGCTGTGCAAGGCACAAGGTTGTATATGATTGTGACCTAACGTTGAATTTCCCAATAATATTTTTTTATCAGAATCATGCCACCAAGAAAGATTGGAACTAGGGCGAACCCTGGATCTGAGGACCAGGGAAGCCATAACCAGGATGATAGGAACCAGGAACACAGTGAAGAGGAAGACGAGGATTATGTGGAACAGGATGATTCCCTGTATGAAGAGGAAGAGGAAACATATGATGTTGAGGGATTTGAGATAGAGGCTGAAGAAGGAGAAACTGAGGTTGAGCAACCAGTACCAAACCCAAGCATGGATCCCATGGGCCAGTTCATGCAACTCCTAAGGCAGAACTTGGAACGTCAACCCAACCCACCCCCTCAAGGAAATAACAATGCTGTGGAAAACTCTTTCAGGGCTTTTAAGTCCCTTAAGCCCCCTGAGTTCCATGGATCAGCCGACCCAGTTGAGGCAAGGGCATGGTTAAAGGAAATGGAGAAATCCTTTGAGATTCTGAGTATCGATGAGGAACAGAAGACTATATTTGCTACCTACCTTCTGAAAGGAGAGGCTAACTACTGGTGGGAGGCCAAGAAAAACATGGAGACGGATGCTATTATAACCTGGGAAAGATTCAGTCAGTTGTTTCTGGGAAAGTATTTCCCGAGGTTTATGGAAAACCAGACGGAGCTCAAGTTCTTCGAGCTAAAGCAGAATAACTTATCAGTAGCAGAGTACGAAGCGAAATTTACTGAGTTATCAAGGTTTGTGCCGGAGTTTGTGAGCACCGAGGAAAAGAAAGCTAGGAGGTTTCAGCAGGGACTGAAACCGTGGATTCAGAATAGGGTGGCAATCCTTGAGCTTACGGATTATGCCACTCTGGTGCAAAAGGCAACGATTGTAGAAGCCGAAAGTGAACAGATGCAGAAGAAAAGAGAGAATAAGGGAATAAAGAGGAAAAGTATGAGCATGGGTGGAGGTTCCACAGGAAGAAGCTTCCCAACTAGATTTAATCGAGGGGCAGTGTCCCTACCGGGAAAGAACAATGGGTTTAAGCGGCCAATGAGCGTGAGTGTGAGCCAGAGCGGCCAGAAGTCAAGAATGTCCTATTCCAACCAGTCTCGACCCCCATTGCCAGCCTGTAACACATATGGAAGGATGCACACTGGGGAGTGTAAAGGAAAGCCAGTAACCTGCTTTAAGTGCGGTCGGGAAGGTCACTATTCAACTAAGTGCCCATCATCAACCCCTACCGTCATTCCAACCACCACTTGTCATCAGTGTGGACGCCCGGGTCATTGGAAGAGGGAATGCCCAATGAACAAACCAGCAGCTTCGGGAGCAAGCAGGGCTGCCTCCAATAAGCCACCTACTGCAAGGACTTTCAACATGACAGTCCAGGATGCTATGAAAGATTCAGATGTGATAGCAGGTACCCTTTCTCTAAATTCAGTCAGTGCAAACGTTTTATTTGATTCGGGAGCAACTAAATCTTTTATATCAAGGGACTTTGTGCGTAAATTAAGACTTAAGGCTGAACCCTTGATAGAACCCTTACAAGTAGAAATAGCCAATCATGAGATTATTCCTGTTAACCAGATTCACCCCGCCTGTGAGATAGACATAGGGGAGCAATCTTTTAGTGTTGATCTGATTCCTTTTAAATTAGGGGAGTTTGATGTAATTTTGGGAATGGACTGGCTATCTAGCAATGATGCTCAGATAGACTGTAAAGGGAAGAAAGTTAAGTTAAATATCCCAGGGAAGAAAGAAGTTATATTTAGAGGAAAGAGGCAAACGCAGAAATTTTTGACTATGGCCCAGGCCAGAAGGATGCTACGAAAAGGAAATGAGGCCTACCTAGCCTATGTGGTGGACACGCAGAAGGATGTGCCCAACTTACAAGATATTCCAGTAGTCAACGAATTTGAAGATGTATTCCCACAAGACCTTCCGGGATTACCACCCGATAGAGTGATTGAATTTGCTATTGAAGTGGCCCCCGGGACAGCGCCAGTTTCAAAAGCACCTTACCGGTTAGCCCCATTAGAAATGAAGGAATTAGCTATCCAATTGTAGGAACTCTTGGATAAGGGTATGATAAGACCCAGTGTGTCTCCGTGGGGAGCACCAGTTTTATTTGTTAAGAAAAAAGATGGGAACATGAGGCTGTGCATCGACTATCGAGAGTTGAACAAGCTAACCATAAAGAACAGGTACCCATTACCTAGAATAGACGATCTGTTTGACCAGCTAAAGGATGCTGTTTATTTTTCCAAGATTGACCTGAGAACTGGATATCACCAACTAAAGATTAAACTCGAAGATATTTCCAAGACAGCGTTCCGTACCAGGTATGGGCATTATGAGTTCTTGGTAATGTCCTTTGGATTAACCAACGCCCCAGCGGCTTTCATGGATTTAATGAATAGAGTATTTAAGAAGTACCTGGACAAGTGTGTGATAGTTTTTATCGATGATATTTTGATCTACTCCAGGACTGAGGCAGAACATGCAGAGCATTTGAGGATAGCTCTAGGAATACTCAGAGAGGAACAGTTATATGCCAAATTCTCGAAGTGTGAATTCTGGCGGAATGAAGTACAATTTTTAGGACATGTGATCAATAAAGAAGGAGTATTGGTCGACCCCTCCAAGATAGAGGCGGTCTCAAATTGGGAAAGGCCAACCACACCCTCAGAGGTAAGGAGTTTCATAGGATTGGCCGGCTATCGTAGATTTGTACAGGACTTTGCGAAGATCGCAGCCCCTTTGACACGACTTACTCGTAAGACAGAGAAGTTTGAATGGACGGAGAAATATGAGAACAGTTTTCAGGAATTAAAGAAAAGGTTGGTAACGGCCCCGGTGTTGGCATTGCCGGACGGAAAAGGAGATTTTGTGATATATAGTGACGCGTCGCACAAAGGATTAGGGTGTGTGCTTATGCAGCACGATAAAGTGATTGCGTATGCGTTGAGACAACTGAAGGAATATGAGATTAGATATCCTACTCATGACCTTGAGCTCACGGCAATAGTATTTGCCTTAAAAATTTGGAGGCACTACTTGTATGGAGAGAAGTGCGAGATTTTCACAGACCATAAGAGCCTCAAGTACATATTTACGCAGAAAGAGCTCAACATGCGCCAGAGGAGATGGTTAAAACTAATCAAGGACTATGATTGTGAGATTCTCTATCATCCAGGGAAAGCCAATGTGGTGGCTGACGCCCTTAGTAGAAAGAAAAGACTCAGAATGATAACGACTTCGGAAGAATTGATAAGGGATTTTGAGAGAATGGAAATAGAAGTAAAGGTAACCGGAACCGGAACTGAAAAGCTTTTTGAGATCTCAATGTAGCCAGAGTTATTGGAAAAGATCAGATTATGCCAAGAGAAAATAATGAATGAAGGCAGAGAGTCAATGACTGGAGAGGAGATCCATACTGAGAAAGATTTTAAAGGGATAATGAGGTACTCCTACCGGATTTGGGTTTCGAATGTTCAAGAGCTTAAAGATGAGATTTTGGATGAAAGCCATAGTTCAAGGTATTCCATTCACCCGGGAAGTACCAAGATGTATAGGGATTTGAAGGAATATTACTGGTGGCCCAACATGAAGAGGGACGTAGCAGAATGGGTAAACAAATGTTTGACTTGCCAAAGGGTAAAGGCAGAGCACCAGAGACCCAGTGGATTTTACGACCCCTGGAGATTCCCGAATGGAAATGGGAACAGATAGCGATGGATTTTATTGTAGGCTTGCCAAGGACGAAAGCCAATCATGATGCCATATGGGTAATTATAGACCGACTGACAAAGTCAGCTCATTTCATTCCTATCAATGAGAGATACACAGTCGATAAACTGGTGGACATTTACCTTAAGGAAATAGTGACGCGACATGGAGTCCCAACGTCCATTGTCTCAGACCAAGACCCCAGGTTTAACTCCAGATTTTAGAGGAGCTTTCAGGAATGTGCGGGGACCAAGTTAAATATGAGTACCGCGTACCATCCCCAGACGGATGGGCAGAGTGAAAGGACCATCCAGACACTAGAGGATATGTTGAGAGTCTGTGCAATAGACCTTAAAGGAAGTTGGGATGACCACTTACCGTTGATCGAGTTTTCTTATAACAATAGCTTTCATGCTAGCATCGGAATGCCGCCTTATGAGGCCCTGTACGGAAGAAGGTGTCGATCTCCCTTATACTGGGATGAAGTAGGAGAGCGAAAGATGCTCGGACCCGAAGTGGTCCAAAGGACCAAAGACATAGTGGATCTTATCAGAGGACGGCTTGTAGCAGCCCAAGACAGACAGAAGAAATATGCAGACCTAGCCCGAAAGGACAAGGAATATGAAGTAGGGGACTTAGTACTGCTGAAAGTATCCCCTTGGAAGGGATTAATGAGGTTCCGAAAGAAAGGGAAACTAAGCCCAAGATACATTGGACCTTTTGAGATATTAAGACGGATTGGAAAGTTAGCTTACGAGCTAGCCTTACCCCCTAACTTGCAACAAGTTCATAATGTGTTCCATGTGTCAATACTAAGGAAGTATCATCATGATGCCAGACACATAGTGGAGTACGAGCAGGTGGATATGCAACCAAATCTGACTTACGTGGAGAAGCCAGTAAGGATTATATGTGGCGCCCTCCAAACCCGGGTCAGAAGTTTGGGGTCCACACACACACCTTAATTATAATCTGCTTATAACAATAATAAAGATAATAATAATATATGCAGTGACCCTACTTATCAACCACCACGGACCGCGACAGGTTAAAGTATGCACACAAGCCAACACACTAAAATATTACAAACCGTTCAAATCCCAACTATTCCAAATTCAAACTGAGTATTAAACATGATTACAAACTTTTACAATCTTAAATTATTCCAAAAGAAGCCTACTAGCTCAGCTTTCTCAACCTGAACCCCTAGCTCTTGCGCTGGACTGGGGATCCTCTTTACCAACTGGTTCCTTTTTAACTGGAAAGAATATAAACAACATCGCACAAATGAGCTAACTAGCTCAGCAAGTCACAATAACAAACTGAGAATAATGATCATCAGGTGACTACGATTATGATATCAAGTGATCATTGGATTATGATTCAGAATTGGATAATATACTTTTAATTTAAAAACCAAGGTTAGGCTGCTGATCAGTCACGCACTAACCCCGAGCAAGGCACACAGCATTGCTCTAACTACTGGATCCAAGGCACATATTGGCCTAACTTGACCATTATATGGTCTGACCAAGAATCTGGTCCACAATTTTATAAAAACAATCCAATTCTAACATAATAACAGAATATGCAATAATAAACAATAACCAGAATCATTAACAACAATAAGTGTTTAATAATGAAAGGGTTTCAATCTTTGTAAGGATCAATAAAGTAGTTTACAAGCTTGAATGCTGGGAAATGAAAGAATTGGATAACAAAAGAATCAATATTTCAGGGTTTCAAAGATTTGGGCTCTCAAAGCATAGGATACAATGGTTGAATGTATAAGTAATTCAGTTCAGTGTTTGGGATTTTGTTTGCATGTATTTATGGAATAGTATCTTATACTTGAGGTTCAAGTTTGGGTTTACAATAATCAATGGCTTAGAAAGAATATGGTTCATAGCTCAAGAACAATAACTGAAATCAGGGTTTCGGTTTCCGTGCTTCAAAGCACTTGCAAGGTCAACAAGACTATCAAGAATTACAATATTTCGAGAAAGTTCAGAACACTTGCCTGGAATTAGCTTACTACTCTGTACTCGCTTCCAATCACAATCGTCTTACTCCTCAACTATCTGTTTTCCTTTCCTACGCCTTGCCTCTTCTGCTCACATATCATAAGCATCTATCAATTATCAACTCACAAGATTCTATTCAACGCACACTTCTATCTACCCTTCGTTTTACCCAAATCCGATTAACGGATTGAAATCTATGCAATAACCAAGTAAATGTCGAGTATATAGACCGATAGTCAAACACCCAGTCACGTATAACACATAATACATCACGTAATCAAAGACATATCATTTATAAAGAGGTCTCAGTCATAAATAGGCTTTCTGGTATTTTAAAATAATTTTTAAAACATTTTTCGGAATTAAAACGGGTCGTTGGATCAATTTCGGGTTAATAAACAGGGTTCGGTTGGCCAATTCTGGCTCCGAAACAATTTTAGAATAATTATCGAGCCTTGAAAATAATTTAGAATAATATTTTAAAGCTCGAAACTATTTTTCAGAATTTTTAAATCATTTTTAATAATTAAATCTAATTAAATAATTAATTAAAAATCAATTAATAATTAATTAAATCAATTAATCAATTAATTTTCGAATTAATTGACTAATTAATCAATTAAAAATTAACTGAAATTAATTAAATAATTAATTCAGATTTATTTGTGAATTAAAAATAATTTTCGAAATTAAAATAATAATTTTTAGAATTTTCAGAAATTAAAAACGAATTTTTATAATAAAAATAAATAGGAAATATGATTTTTAAACATTTTTAAAACAGGAATCCTATTTTTGCAAAGTCTGGAAACTACAGGGACCAAACTGCATCGTTTTCAAAAGTTCAGGGACCAAACTGCAATTTTTACAGTCAGTCGCCGGAAAACACAGGGGTGGCCGGAGAACACGATTCCGGCCTCCTCACCTTGCCACAAGCTCCAGATCACATCTACACAACACCAGGAACACAACCATGCAATCAAAACAACCTAACAATCCCTGAGTTGGCCGAAATTTGGCCGTGAAATTTTCCAGTTTCCGGCGAACATCGGAAAACTTCAAAACACAACTCCCTTCTCTACAGACCTCGTTGGTTCATGAAACTTATACGACTGGATTGCAAATTTCACAGAGAACACAACCCACTATAATACAACATCAATCTATCACAGAATAAGAAACCCCCAAATTCCAATTAAGAACATTCATACGGGTTATAAACCCTAATTTTAAAATTTGAAAATCAAACTCAAATTTGAACATGTTATTGAACTCCAAATCAGACGTATGACATATGAAAATCATCAGGAAAACAAGCTCTACAACATGCAATCATCAAATCATACAAACAATCATCCGAACAAAAATTCATATTTTTAATAAAATAAATTCGAAAATAATTAAATTTTTAGAAATTCAACCTTTGATTCTGCAGGTGTATGGATTACAGATTCTGATAGAGCTTCTCAAGACCTTCAAATCCAGTACTCGAGCTTTTCAAACAAAGATCACTAACACCTTCAAAAGTTGGTTTGATTCTCAGAAAGGTTTATGAATATATGATTTTTCTCTGTAAAATTATATATTTATCTGTCTGCAATTGATTTTGATACGAAATAAAATACGGTAAAAGGCTATTTATAATTACGGAAAATTAGTATCCCGTTGGATCATTCCGGATATAAAATGGTATGTTTATTTATAAAAATTGATCCAAACGGTATCGGTTTTCGGGATAATTATCCAAATCAGTACAACTTGTACTGCAGTCTTGGTCTCAGCACCCAGTTACACGTACTACGAAGTGATAATTGGGATAGTTTAATAAAAAGCTCCCGTTTATCGAAAATACGGGTTTTATTAATTTACCGAAACGAATATTGTATCGAAAATGTTGTGCCGGGACCCGCGCAGGACAAACCGTACGCCGGATCGAAAAAGTCGAAACATGGAAAATGCTCGGAATATTACAATTAGGTTAGGAAGGAGTTCTCGGAAGAGTTTCGGGTTCCAAAAATGTAACAACGGTTGACGTCGGTTGGTTCCCGTTTTTATAAAATAGATTTTAATTATTCGGAAAAAGATTTTAAAAATTTCATATGATTCTTATAAATCTATAAATCCACATAAAAATAATTAGGAAGATATAACAATTATCTATATTTTATTTGGGACATATAAAAATTAAAATACTCAATTAATATTATTTTTGAATATTCAAGTACATATATCACTTAACAATTAACTCACAGAAGAGGTACTGAACACACATATTAATTATTTAATAGTAAAAATAATTACACGTTATATCCCGGATATTACATTATAGATAAGAAGGAGCAGGTGCTTCGGAACAAAGTGATCAAGCTGGTCAGAGTACTATGGCAGAATCATAATGTGGAAGAATCAACTTGGGAACTAGGGAGCGCAATGCTAGAAAAGTACCCCCATTTATTTTCTATTTGATTCCGGGACGGAATCCTTTTAAGGAGGGGAGACTGTAATAACCCCCAAAATTTTAAACTTTTTGTAACCCTTGTGAATAGTGTTTTAGCTGAATGAGAAAACTTTTCATGCCACACTATGTAGGGGTTCTGTTATGGATATTCTGAGATTTTATTAGTACTCTACATGGTATATAAGTGTATGTAAAGATCATCAGAATCCAATTCCGAACACTTTGATTTTTCCCGGAAATCCATTAAATACGGAAACAATTGAGTATAAGGAAACAGGATAAAAAGGATTTAAATTAAAGGATTATAAGAGAGGATCATAAAAGGAATATAATATATTGAGAAAGGTTAAGGGAACCTAAGTAATAAGATCCCGGGTATGATCCCTCAAACGATAAACGAAAACGAAAGTTAAGCGAACCGTATAATAGATCAGCGGTCATTAGGCAAACAATTAGGAAGTTAATCAAAGAGATTAGTGGGGATGATGTCACCCAACCAATGAGAAGAGGACAAGGAGGGAAAGATTACATCATAGCATGATATAAGCATGACATGGGAAGGAAGGAAATGTGGTGGATTATTAACAACACAAAATCAAGGGCAAATAGGTAATTTACCAAAACAAAAACAAAACTACAACCAACCAAGCCAAATAATTCATTCTTCATCAAAACAAAAAAAACAAGGCATTATTTCTTCATTGCTCTCGGCTTTTACTATTACAAAGGATGAAGAAATTCAAAACTCAAGATCAAGGCTTCCTAAATTGGTAAGATAATTCCCTAGTATTCCTTATGCATAGTTATGGCTATATAATGAGTTTAAGCCACCAATTCATTCTCTATCTTCTCCAAGAAATCAATGAAGAAGACAATGAATAGTGACTTCAAGAATTTTAACTTGATTTTCTTGTTTTTCCTTTAAGATCCAAGCTTTCCTAAGACTCCTCAAGGCTTCCTAAGGCTTCCTAGCTACTCACACCACTTCAAGGAAGGTATAGCATCTCCAAACCCTAGCTTTAATTTGTATATTAGGTTGATTATGGTTGTGAGGGTAAAGAGTAGCTTGAAACTTGTTTGTTTAAGAGTTTGGGTTGGAATGGTGGTGATTGATTTGTTGAAATCTTAAGATTTGGTTAAAGAATGTAGTATAGTTTAAATTCAAGTTTTAGGAGTAAGTAAATGGATTATAATGAGTTGGTTTGGGGCTGTTGTAATGTATTTTGGATGGAGTTTTGATTGGGTTGTGAATTGGGGTTGAATTGTGGTTGTTTTGAGTTGGTTTAAATTTGGGAAATCGCGTAAACATAGCCGTCGTAATGTCCGATTTACTTTAGACTGCTTTTGTTCATAACATTAGGACCCGAGATCCCCCTGCTAGATTATGACCATTGCCATGTTTAGATAGTTCATGTTACGAGCTTCGTTTTGATATATAGTTCGTTAGATTCCGATGCATGGTTTAGGAGAAACGACCGTTTTAAGTAACGGCGTTTCGCGAACAAAACATTTCCCCTCGCCTTACTTTGAAACATAGGTTAAAGACCAAAAAGGGTTAATTAATGTATGAAACAATTATGGTAAGAGTGTTATGCAGTTGTAAGACACTCGCGAAGGAATCGCCTTAAAACTCGTAATGGTTAATTTATTAAAAATGGTGGAGCCGAGGGTACTCGAGTGACTTAAGAGAATCAGTAAGCGTAAAACAAGCGTTAGAGTCTAAGTTAGTTAAAGTATAGATTTACAAGTGACTTTGGTTTAATTCCAACTTACTTGTTGTTTATAGGTTACCAAGCTCGTCCCGAGCCTTTTATCACCCCCAGTCGCTCAGTCAAGTTTTCTACCCGTTATACTGTTGTTGTGATGTATATGTGTATATGCATGATCCTGCGATAAATGCATATTTGTTATTAGCAAATTTTTGCGATATATTGTAGCATGTGATATGGTATATATGCATGCATGTTTCATATTCTTGGATTATATATCTGTTGGTTAAAATGCTTACAGTTGCATAATACCTATGCTAGAGATAAGCGGTATTTGAATTTACCCTTAGTATAGGGGATCAAAAGGTGAACATATTTCTAAACCGGGAGTCGATGTTCCCGAGTATAATATATATATTTTTATATATATATGGTTATAGTTTTCAAAACTATTAATCGAATAAGGTTTATTCGATAACTTTAACTTTATTTTATTATTGAATATTATTTCAAATATTCATCCAAGGACTTATGACTCCTTTATTTTATTATTGAATATTATTTCAAATATTCGAGAACTTATGACTCCTTTATTTTATTATTGAATATTATTTCGAATATTCATTCGAGGGCTTTTGACTCAGTTATATTATTAATGATTATTAATTGAATATTCATTTGAGGATGTATGACTCCGTTATTTTATTTAATGAATATTATTTATAATATTCATTCGAGGTATTATGACTCCGCTTGTTATTTAATAATATTCTTTATTTTATTAAAGAATAATGTTTCGATAATCAAACTTATTTTCGATTATTCAAATAAAGATAGTACTTTCGTATAAGTATATCTTTGATTATTTAATACTCATTTCAAGTATAAGTCTTATAACTTCTACTTCAATTATTTGTATAAAGATTATTCTTTATGGGAATATTATTTAAATAATAATATTCAGACATTTTCTAAATATATTGGGACTGATTTACTTCATTAAATCAGCATTACTCCAAACACTCTTTAAAGTGTTTTCGAGTCTTCAAAATGATTTTTAAAAGTTAGAGCGGATCCTAAAACTCATTTTTATATTTAAGATCTTCCTTTTAAAAAGGGGATTTAAATACTCGCTCAAAACTTGAGGGATCCGGCTCTATGGTGTATTTTATATTCGCAACAAGGTTGCAGTTTTGGTAAATGAATTGATTACTTACCCAACGTTCGGGAAGTAAGTCCATCTATCGAGTCGGCATAAGCAACATGGGCTCAGTGGGCATCCATGATAGTGTAAGTGGCTCAGTGGGAGTCCATCAAATGCATAAGTGGCTGAGTGGCAGTCCAGCATAAGGTCCTATTGCGACCAGGGTGATGACCAGTGGGGAATTCGTCCATCTACTAGTAGAAAAGGTTACTTATTGGTATCTTTGCCTGATCAGCAAGATATCGGGTTTATGCCACAATTCTTTTTCCTTTCCAAAAATTCATTGGATGTTACAAACTCTGTTCATACTTTACATGACAGAGGTTTTTAGGGACTGTATAAGGAAGATGTATATGTGGATATATATATTGGAACTTAATGAAGTATATCATAACTTCATTTCCTTCAATACTACTTCAAAGATTTAATTTATTCAAATCTGTCTTGTAGTCTCATCTATGTGATGAACTGTTGAAAGCTCATTATACTTTGAATAGTGGTAGTTCAAGTAACTTTATAATTGATATAAGTATAGTGAAGTATTTGGTAACTTCATCCCTTGTTTTTACTTATATCTAGTAAGTAATTATCTTACACATGATAAAAGATTCTAGTAGGTATCCATTTAGATACTTGTATTATTGTTATCACTATATATTATCTTGTGAGCTGTAAGGCTCAATCTTGCTTTATTTCTTCATCACACAACAACAGTTAGGAAAGATGGCCAGACTCCAGCAGACCCAGCGCAAGCGCGTGGGAAGCGTCCCGCGTCTTCCCGTTGATGTTGTAGTTGCTATAGCTGCAGAGGTAGATCTATTGGTAGATCAGGCATTCTACTTTTGAGAATCAATTATGTATAATTATAACTTGTGGCAGATAATTGCAATTAACTGTAAATTTATCAAGTAATCATTTTGGGTTGTAATAACTTTTAATTATGGATTCAAGGACTTGTACTTATTCCAATTTCATCTCTGAGACTATAACGGGTTGTGGTGTGTGTTAGTGGGGGGTCACAGCATAAGGTTATTTATTATTAATCAAGTGAAGTGATATTGTGGAAAGAAAGACCGTGACGACCCGGATCCCTGACCCCGGATCTGGGGGTGTTACAATTGCCATGGATAATGAAATGACATTTGTCAAAAAGGTATATTTTTTTGCTTAATTCATTCTTGATATAATTGGTGTACATATAATTTTTGGTAGAATTCATTGTTACTTATTCCTGTGTGTTACACTTTTCAGTGGTCGACGAAGAATCAAAAGGTGACTGTTCCCAAGGCTGAGCTGGACGAGGTTCGATGTGAGACTCTTAGCCATATCAAGTCCTTCTTATAAAAAGGCCTAATCTGCAGCTCCTTTATGTGGACTGAATTTGTAAGAGCTACTAGTGGTTTTTGTTAATAAATGGGGGAACTTTAGTTGGTAAATTTCTGTTTGGGATGAACTATGTAAATGATCGATGATGGAAATGTCTAATACTTGGTTTTACAGTTATGTAGTTTGTTTGGATTATGTAGTTTGGTTGGTGGTGGATATATATATGTACTTGGTATAATCTATGGTAAATGAATGAATGTATGTTTGGTTTTGCGTTTGTTTTTGCGTTTGTTTTGGTTTGGTTAGTTTTGGAATGGTAATATGGCAGTTGGTATGTTTTTGGATGATTCTTATTTGGGTTTTGGGCATTTGATTGAAACAAGGGATTCATGAATAAAAATAAATAAATAAACATCACTTCATGAACAAAATAGCTGATGTAAAATGTAGTCAAATAAGACATTTCATACAATAAACTGATGTCATAAGCATGCACATATATCAGCTCACAAGAAATGACTGATGTAAAACAATATAATAGATATCACATTTTGAAAGAACTGATGTTAAACACACACAAAGACATCGGTTTCATTAAAAAAAGAAAGGTACGACATCGCTTCTGATAAAAGACTGATGTAAAATGTTAAGTTACCCATCAGTTTAACAAGTTTTTTGATGTTAATGTATCATATTGCTTTATATGTGATAAGTTTTAAATGATATACATGACATATGAATGAATAACTGAAACCATAGTGAAGGTATACATTGAAGAAAAATACATCACATTGTTAAGGAAAAGGATGTCTAAACTGTGTATAGACATCGGCTAATAAGCGATGTGTAATGCACCTACCTTTCTCATCGCATGCAAAGACATCGCTCGGATTTTAAATAGACATCGGCTAAAAAGTGATGTCTATTGAAAAATTTCTAGTAGTGAATGATCTTGTCAAGAAAGAACTGGTTAGAGGTATCCCTCAAGTGGAGTTTACAAAAGATGGACTGTGTGATGCTTGCCAAAAGGGAAATCAAATTAAAGCATCATTCAGAAAGAAGCTTGATACAACAATTGAAGAACCTTTGCAATTGCTACACATGGATTTGTTTGGACCAGTCAATGTGTTGTCCTTCTCAAGGAAAAGATTTTTCCTAGTAATTATGGATGATTTCTCAAAGTTCTCTTGGACATGTTTCCTAAAGTCTAAAGATGAAGCTAGTGAAATTATCATCAATCACATAAGGCAAGTCAACAATCATCCTGATTTTAAAGTAAGAAGAATCAGGAGTGATAATGGAACTGAGTTCAAGAATTCTGTGATGAGATCATTTTATGAAGAAAATGGGATTATGCATGAGTTTTCTGTAGCAAGGACTCCACAACAAAATGGAGTAGTAGAAAGAAAGAACAGATCTCTTATTGAAGCTGCAAGGACAATGCTTGAAGAATCAAAGTTACCAACATATTTTTGGGCTGAAGCTGTGAACACTGCCTGCTACACTCAAAATATCTCTTTGGTGAATCAAGCAAAGTGCATGAATCCCTACCAATTATTCAAGAACAGGAAACTAACTATAAATTTTCTTCATGTCTTTGGATGCAATGTTATATCTTGAAGAATCAAACTGATCAACATGGGAAGTTTGATGCTAAAGCTGATGAAGGAATTTTTGTTGGATATGTTGTGGGAAAAGCATATAGGATCTATAATCTAAGAGCCAATATTGTTGTGGAATCAATATATGTTGTGTTTGATGACAAAAAGATTGAAGGACTGCAAGATGGAGATTTCCATGACAGCCTCAAGTTTGATAATGTGGAGATGGTTAGTGATGACAGTGATGACGAGAGTGATCAAGAAGCAGTTACTAAGGATAATGCAGAAAAATCTACAACTAATGAAGCTCATAACTCAACATCCGTCGAGTTATAAAATACTTCATCAGTCGGGAGACAATCTACCTTATCCGTCGTGAGACAATTAGCTTTATCCTTCGGGACTCTAAGTGAATCATCCGTCGGAACATTAAGAGAAGCTGAAAGTCAGAATAGATCACCTACATAAAGTTCCCCTTTCTTAAATCAAAGATTCACAAACTCAGGGGGAGTCTCTCATAATCAAAACTCAGTCACACATCAAGACAACAATGAGGCCTCTTCATCTAGAGCAAATCTACCTCAACAGAGAAAATGGACAAGAGATCACCCCTATGAGCTAATTATTGGTGATGCATCTTCTAGAGTTCAGAAAAGGAAACAACTCAAGAAGAATGTATGTACAACAACTTCCTTTATAAGGAAGAACTAAAGAAGGTAGAAGAAGCCCTGTTCGATCCTGATTGGATTTTAGCTATGCAGGAAGAGCTAAACCAATTTGAAAGGAATAATATTTGGAAGCTAGTACCCAAGCCTAAAGGAAAGAATTTAATTGACACCAAGTGGGTATTCATAAATAAGATGGATGAAAATGGCATAGTTATAAGGAACAAAGCTAGATTGGTTGCCAAGGGCGATTGTCAACAAGAAGAAATTGATTTTGATGAGACATTTGCTCCTGTTGCAAGACTAGAAGCCATCAGAATTTTTCTAGCCTATGTAGCTCATGCCAATTTCAAAGTCTATCAAATGGATGTCAAAAGTGCCTTTCTGAATGGAGATTTGGAGGAGGAAGTATATGTCAGTCAGCCTCCTAGTTTTGAAGATCCAAACTTTCCTGATTATGTATACTATCTTCTGAAAGCACTCTATGGATTGAAGCAAGCACCTAGAGCCTGGTATGACACTTTCTCAAAGTTTTTTTTAAAGAATCACTTCACTAGAGGTATTGTAGACAAAACTTTATTCTCTAGAAATGTCAATGGCTCTAGCACACTTGTTCAAATTTATGTAGATGATATTATCTTTGGCTCTACAGATAAAAAACTTTGCAAAAAGTTTGCCAAATTGATGCAAAGTAAGTATGAAATGAGCATGATGGGAGAACTAACTTACTTTCATGGTTTACAAGTTAAGCAAGTTAGTGATGGAATATTCATTAGTCAAACTAAATACATTTATAATCTTTTAAAGAAGTTTGAACTAATGGATTGCACATTTGTAAAAACTCCCATGGTCACTGCAACTAAACTTGAATTAAACACTACTGAAAAGTCTGTGGATATTTCAAGTTATAGAGGCATGGTTGGCTCACCTCAATACCTAACAGCTAGTAGGCCAGACATAATGTTTGCTACATGTCTCTGTGCTAGATTTCAAGCTGATCCTAGAGAATCTCACCTAATTGCTATTAAGAGAATTTTCAGATATCTCAAAGGTACACCAAAACTTGGCATTTGTTATCCTAGAGATTCTGGTTTTGATCTAACTGGTTATTCAAATGCAGATTATGCAGGTTGTAGAATTGATAGATAAAGTACAACATGAACCTGTCAATTTCTAGGAAACAAGCTAGTGTCCTGGTTCAGTAAAAAGCAAAATTCAGTTTCCACTTTTATAGCAGAAGCTGAATATATTGCTGCTGGCAGTTGCTGTGCACAAATTTTGTGGATAAAAACCAATTGCTAGACTATGGCCTGCAAGTGGAAAGAATTCCTATTTTCTGTGATAACACAAGTGCAATTGCCATTACAGAGAATCCAGTACAGCATTCAAGGACAAAGCACATAGACATCAAGTATCACTTCATTAGGGAGCATGTAATGAATGGTACTGTGGAACTTCATTTTGTTCCAAGTAAAATGCAGCTTGCAAATATATTTACCAAGCCACTGGATGAATCCACCTTTTCAGGGTTGGTAAGTGAGTTAGGTATGCTTAATTATTCTTGAATTATTTCAGATATTTCTGCAAGTTGCAATGCAGCCAGAAATTTAATCGATTTTTCTACTTTGGATGAAATTTTGTCTAAGTCAAAATTTACATCCCGACGGATGATCATTATCCATCGAGTCTGATCATCCATCGGAATAGAATATTTAAAATCAATTACCTTTCTGGATTATTTCAATAACCCGACGGATAAAATGATTTATCCTCATTCGTCGAGTTGTCCAAATCTTAGCCGTTAATTTTCTAGACATCATCCATCGAGTTACTTACAGTCTGTAAGTATATTTCGATGGATGATTGATAGAATTTTGACATTTTATTTTAATTTAAACAGCTATTTTGGGCTATTTTGATTGGTTCTTTATTACATTTGTCAGATTATTTTTAAGAGAGTATAAAATCAAAATTCATTTTCATTTCTTTTCTTTTATCACTCTCAATTCATCTGCTCTAACTTCTTTCTTCCTCAAAAGCAATCACACACTCTCTCTCTGCAATTTTCAATCTCTAACAATGGCACCAGTCGTCAAAATCATGTCTCAAACTGGATACATCTATGAGAAGAACAACTTCACAGCTCTAGTGAACAAGGAGATTCAAAAGTCTGGTAATGACCACAAAATGATGGATTTTGTGAAAAGCTGTAAACTCAACTATACTATGCTGGAATCTCCCACTATCTACTGTGAGGTTATAGAGAAGATATGGACAACTGTAGTGTACAACTCAACTGACAAGACCATCACTTTCACTCTTAAAGGTAAGCAGTTTTGCGTTAATACTGATATTGTTAAAGCATGCTTTAGGATTCCTGATAATACTATTACTACTCCACACACAGACACTGATATAGTTAACATGCTAAATTTCATGGGCTATGCACTCACTACCTCTAAATTAAGTGAAATTAGAATGTTGGGTCTTAGGAAAGAATGGAGTTATCTATGTGATGTGGTAACTAAAGTGTTTTCTGGTAATATTAGTAACTTTGACTCTGTTAACATCTCTATGCTTAACATGCTTTACATGCTAGTTACTGATAAGTATTTCAATTTCAGTAATTTGGTCTTGTTTGAGTTAGGGTATAAGTTAGGGGATCTCAATAAGAGGGCTAAGAGTGTGTATTATGCTAGATTTTTCATGATGCTTGCTAACCATCTCATTGAGGATATTGTGATTGAGAACCCAACCAACAAGATGAATTATTGGGTTCAAGAAAGAAGAATAATTGCAGATCTTAACAGAGCAGATCACCACAAAGAGGTGCCCCTATTCTATTTTTCAGTAATGGAGGGACCTCAGGTAAGTGAGGTAATTTCTACTATCTCCACTCTTCCAACCTCACACATTTTTTGCCTTCTAATGTAGCAATGGCATCTGTGTCAATGACTAAACAGATCCCTACCCAAGCTACCAAAACAAAAGTTTCAAAAACAAAATCAAAGAAAGCCGCCTCTGGTGTCTCTCAAAAGATATCAGTTGCAAAACCTACTAAACAAAAAGAGGGGAGTGTGAAGGTGGGTAAGAAAGGTGAGGGACAGGGTGAAAATCAAAGAATCCTTAAGAATAAGGATGGTGAGAAGAGTGTACCCAAACCTAGCCACACCACAGTTTCCCAACAAACTGTTATTATTAATAAGGATATAAGCTCAATTCTAGTTTCATCCTCCCAAAAGAATGTTACTATAGAAACAAGCTCTCAGCCAGGAGCACAGAACAAAAGGGGTAGGGACACAAGTTTACCACAAACTTACACTAGAAAGAAGAAATCTAAAACCCTTGGGGATGCACAGGGCACACACACAGTGCAAACTGGAGTTAAAGACCCAGTCACTGCACCATCTCAAATTCATATTGATGTGTCTCCAACAAATGTGGAGTCACAGCTAAAATATATACAAGACGAAACACCTCAAATACCAAATTCTCCCACACACTCACTGGATGTAGATATGATTTATACATCTCAACCAAATTCTCCATCTTTAACTCTGTTGGAGAAGCCAAAAATCCATGCAAATGAGCATCATCTTCTAGATGATTTGTTGGCTCACTTGCCATTTCTTTCTTAGACTATTGAGATATTTGTGCCAAAGTTTTCATCAATCTGCACAGAGTATACAATAGTCTCCACTCCAAACTTATTCAGTTCTACTCTCTCGATGGATATTGTTCATCCGTCGAGGGGTGATTGTATCCCGACGGATGTGCCTAACAGCAGTCATCCGTCGGATAGTCAAATTACTACCCCGATGGATATTTCTCGTCCGTCGGGAGTCTCTGCACAACTTCAAAGCTCAATAATAGTCATAAGTGCAGATGACTTAGTAATTGTACAATTACTTTTAGGATTGAGGGAAGGAAGTGAACTGAGTGAGAGTCTGGGTTGCTCCCAGGAAAAAGGAGAGAAAAAGAGTGAATTAATGCAGTCCATTTCTTCAGGACTGGCAAAAGTGAGTGAGAGGAGTCCCACCTTAGATGGTGAAGGTGAGGGTGTGAGGGTGGGAAGCCAAGGGGAGCCGTTGATGCAAGAAAAGAGAGATCATGAGAGAAATGCAGATACAGGAGAGATAAGGGTGGAGGTCATTGCTAGTGAGTCAATGAATGTCCAGGATGCAGACAAGGAGGGACTATCTCAGCAAAGTCAAGCTGTTATAAATTCCACCTCCTTGGATGCTGAGACATTTACTCATCCTGTTCCATTATATCAACTTTTAGCTGGACAGGGCAATGAAAATGCAGAAAGGATGCTGAATTTGGTGCACACCACACAGTCTATGCAAAGAGCAAAGGATGCAATCACAGTTATGCCCTCTACAGCGGGTGATATTGACTATGAGACTGGTGGGTCAGAAGAATTCTTTGCTGATGAGGGTGAAGATATTGTAGATGAGGCACTGGACATAGGGGGAGAAGTAGGCCCTAGTTCCAGATCAGGCATGCCATCATGGGCATTCTCCAAGAACTGTGATGAACATCATTTCAAGACCACCCTCATCCAACTCATCAGTCAGACACAATCTGCTCTTCAATCATCCAATAATGCTAACACCAAGAAGCTCCTGCAAGCACATCTTGCTTCTCTCCAATTACAACAAATTCAAGGCTATCAACATAGTCAAGATGTCACTTCCACCAAAAATGAGGTTGATCGACTCAAGAAGGACATTTTTGACAGATTGGAAGCTAGGCTTCCAGAAACAACAATGATGGATATTAAAAGACAGCTAAGGAAGAACTCTGATCTTGCCACCAAGGTGGATTTCCTGGATAAAAGGATGATTTCTATGGAAGCTTCTCTTACAGCAATTCATCTACACCAAGCACAACAAACAGACTTGCTTCAAAAGCTAGTGGCTGCACAAACTTCTTCCTCTACTCAACTTGCTGATAACAAAAAGGGGGAGAGAGGAAGCTCCATAGTCCCAATCAGTCAAGAGAGTTCAAGGAGTGAGGGGGAGCAGAAAGTGCTCAATATTCAAGTAAGCAAAGCAATTGTGCCAGCAATTGTTTTTACAAAGTCACCTGCTAAAGATAGCATTGATCTAATCAATGAAGCAGCAGCTGAGAAGAAGCTAGTGAGCCCAATAAACTGGAAGAAAACTGATGAAAATATTTAAAAGAAATTTGGTCCAATACAGAAGCCAGAAAAAACAGTCATTCATCACTCTCAAGTCAAGAATATTTCTGTGAATAAAATGAGTATGAATTATCTTGAAAGAGGCCAAACATCCTGCATCAAATCTCCAAAGGCAAATCTGATCATGAAGCCAAAAAGGAACTACTCAAACTTTCAGACAAAAATCCTTTGGATACAGTGTATGAGACACACAGGTCAGATGAGAAGAAGTTGTTATCAAGGTCAATAGCATTTTACAAAGATCTAGCTGATTCAGTACTGAAAAGAAGAATTGCCAAGGTTTTCAGAAATGGTAAAGAAATCTGTATGATGGCTGGACACCCTCAGTTTGTAGAAGCAAAAAGAGAAGAGAAAGAAAGATTAAGGCAAGAAAAGAAGCAAGCTGCCCTACATGCAAAGAAACTCAAACAAAAGAAGGAGCAAGCTGCTATCTTGGCCAAGCTTCAAGCTGTGAAGACCACAAAAGAGATTCCTGAACAACCATCTCAAATTGCTGAATCTAAAGATCAGAAAATGCAAGATACACCTCAACAGATAAAGAAACCAAGGTACAAGAGGAGAATTAAGAAGAAATTGGACTTCAGTGATGAGGAAATGGAAGACTACTTTCCTATAAAGTCTACTACTACAACTCAGACATCCATGCCCTATGTGGTACATGAGGATTTCAAGGTGGATCCATTCAAGAACTTTCATGGTGAACCTATCATTCCAAAGGATGAGCCAATAGACTGGGATAGTCTACCAATTCCTGAGTTAAACATTCATCTATTTAAGAAGCCAAAGAAAACAAAGATTAGAGCAATCAAGAAAGTGAAGCCTTCAACTCTTAGATCCAAGTCCCTAACCAAAGCTCAACCTAAAGTCAACAAGGGAGATATCATGTACATCTGTGATATCAAAGAATTCTCTGACCTAAACCTCTACCTGGATGAACTGGAAGAAGTTAGAGGGATTGATGCTTAAAGAAATCTACATGAAAGTCTAGTATTCAGGTATAAGGGAGGAAAATAGATCACATGGCCATTTGACAGGATTCTTCAAGAAAGCCAATCTGTACTGATAAAGGTCTATTCATCCTTCAAGAAGAACTTTGGATTCAATATGACTGCTAGAAGACTAGTTCTAAAGAAGATTGAAGAACTGAGAAGTATTAGAACTAAAGATGCACTCCTAAAAACTTTAACTATTCCTTACACAGGGATTAGAGTGCATCTAAGGCCCTATTGGCTGATGGAATTCATGGATGATAAGAGAGTTAGAAGATTCTTCAGATTAGAGGACCAACTGAGTATTTCTAGCAATGAAACTCTATTGAAAATACAAGGAATGCTAGATCTCTTAGAAGCTGATGAACTTGAATTCCACAGACAACTCCAGAATCGGATAGAAGAGAACAACAGGAAGCTTGGGAAGAAATCCAAACCATCAAGGAAATAGATTTATCTGCTCAGACTAGAGGAGCACCTTGATAACGATTGTGAGCAAATCTTTGTACACTCTGTCTTGTCCAATTTTCAGTAAATAATGCAGCACTTATCAGTTTTATCTACTATTTTTTTAATCTGTACTTTTAGGGTGTTTTGTTATCATCAAGTTTCTCTTAATTTATGGCTACAATTCTAGTAGACATAAATTAGGGGAGATTGTTGGGAATATGTTGTGAACTTGATGATTAGATTAACAAAACACCTTAGTAGATTCAACTTAATGTAGTTTGTAGCACTCGACGGATGTTCAAGTATAGTCCCGACATATGAACTCTATAGTCCCGACGGATGACTATTTGACATCCATCGAGTGAGTAGCTTATGTACCAAATAAGATTGTAGCACATTTATGCAAATGTACTGTATAGATTCTGTAGGAGTTTATAAGTCATGTTGACTACTAGTGGATATGCAGAATAGGTGGATTAATTGTAAATAAGTAATGTCTTGTAATTCTGTATAAATGAAATGGATTCAAGTGACAAATAGCTACCCGATGGATGATCAACATAGCTACCCGACGGATGATCAACATAGCTACCCGACGGATGATCAACAAAGCTACCTGACAGATGCTTGACAAAGCTACCCGATGGATGATAATATTCAAACATCATTTGACAGTGACAACACAGTCACATGCGTCGGGTGTTTGCGAAAAGGAATGTGGCAGCCTGTTTAATAGGAATTTGAGAATAAGAAGCATTACCATTTCCATGCAATTGAAAAGATATTCAAAGATGCTGGAAAAGAGTAACGAAGCAGCATGGAGTTAAACTAGATATGTTTTGTTTTATTGTCTTGTCTTATTTACATGTAAACTTAGTAATATATAAACCAAGTGTAGCCAGTAGAACAATTATCTAAGCAAACACATTTTCAAAGAGAGATAGATAAAGTTGTACTTGTTAAAAATCTCTCTATAGTTTGACTATTCAACTTGTAAAGCAGCTGTGAGCCATTTTAGCTTCACAGAGTTCTATTTGATATATATATATATATATATCTGGTGGATACTTTCAAATCCACCAGAAAGTTTTAAAAGCAATTGTTTTTATTGCTTTCATATTTTATCAAGTAAGAACAGTTTTTTAAATTTAGAAAAAGTTCCCAGAATTACATTCAACCCCCATTCTGTAATTCTTGTTGTATTGTTAGGGACTAACATACACACATTATCACACACATTTACTTTACTGTTCTTTAGTATGACTCTGTCTTTTGTGTGTTGAAGGTACAAGATCGGCCTCTAAAATGGGTGCAAGTTTAACTCCTATCAGCTTATCCAGGGTAATTTTTCCTTTCTTTTTTCTTGTAGTCTTACATCAAGAATCTTGATTTGATATTTTCAAGATTCTTGACATTTTTAACAGTCCAAGATTCTTGAAGTCTTTTAACTGTTTTTTTATGTGTCTTGGATGTGACTTGGTTTGAAGTGTTTAGAATGCAGCAATATTTAATTTCCATCTTTTAATACAAGTCTTTGTTATTGAAGAGATGCTACTCAAACAAGCTCCAGCATTATATACAGAAAAATGAAGATTAAGCAGCTTTAGTTACATATTTAGTTAATTTTTGATAGGATGTTCTTTGACGAATTAGGAATTTTGTGTTTACTTATTAGTTTGAATACGATCTTGGAAGATTTATGAACTTTTGTGTTTATCTGGTTTGAATTTTTAATGTCAAGATTGTATTGTTATAACTTTGTGGAATGGTGGGAATTAATTATTTACAGGTTTTAAATTGCATTCTAATATTGATTTTTTTCTTAAATTATTGGTAAATGTATGTTATAGTGGAGTGGTGGGAATGAATTGTTTACAGGTTTTAAATTGCATTCTAATATTGATTTTTTTTGCTCTTAAATGCTTGGTAATTGTATGTTAAGTTTAGACTGAGTTTTAGTTTTTATTTGGTTTGAACTATGAATTCTAGTATGTTTTCATTTGCAGGATATAGCACAATATGTTCAAGATTAATGTGATTCTAGAAGAACTTCTTTGGCTTTGCTGATGTGATCGTAGTATCTAACTGAGGTTGAGGCTATATTTTATGTACAAATTGTGATCGTTGTTTCTGTTAGAGCATCTTAATGTGAAGCCACCTCTGGCTCTGCAATTAGGATGTTTAAATATATCTAAAAAAATAAATTACAATGATTTATAAAACCAGTACTCGTTAAAGATATCTTGATAGTCTCCTAGTCTATGTCCTCTCTTCACTTCCTGACAGTTGTGCTCATAAGAAATGGCATTGACGCATACTTGAACAATTAAAACGTCATTTACGAAGAAACCTTTGGATTGGTCATGTAATTTACTCAGTTACAGAAATTTTATTCTGATCATGCAAGTAGTTACTTCACTGAAATAGTTGCTTCCTGTCAAAAGAATGTTAAGATATCTCATGTATTCTGGCCGTAAATCTTAGACTCGTTTATATATACTTGAATGTAAATTTCTTACCTTCTTTGGCTATATTCCTGTGATTTAACTAGTCTTTGACAACAAGCGTGTATTTTATGTACAATTTAAGGTCACCATTCCTGTTAAGACTTCTGAAATTTAGGAAGCCACCACTATTGTTGCTGCTATTGGCGCTATTTTTCTTGTCCAGTACAAGGCCTAAAACCAACCACTTGTTCTTTCATCTTGAATTTCATTATGTTCCCACAAGTTTTCTAAATCCACTTGTCCTGTTAAGATGATGGTGATAATATTGATGTTAAAAATCTTTCTGATGAAGAAGATGAACCTGGAGCTGTTTCAGACAACAATGACAATGACAATGGTAATGATCCTGATGATCATAACTCTAATTCATATTCTGGTGGAATGATTCCGGAACAAGTAATGATAGTCAGACTATCTCTGGGACTAGTCCTCAAGCTTCAGATTTTGGAGATCAAGCTGGCAATAACTCAGGGGGAGCAGAATAAGGAGAAGAACAAGGATCTGGTAGACAGCCTCAACAACTCTGGAAATGTTGAGTCATCAAGAGCTAACTTACCAAGACAGAATGTATGGAGTAAATATCATCCTCGAAATTTGGTACTTAGTGATCCACATAGTGGAGTTAAGACTAGAAGAGCTATAACAAATGAATGTTTTTATTCTGGGTTTCTATCTCAAATGGAACCAAAGAAAGTAGATGAAGCTCTTGGAGATCCAGATTGGGTGATTTCTATTCAAGAGGAACTCAATCAGTTCGAAAGACAGAAAGTGTGGAAGCTTGTACCAAGACCTAAAGAAAAATCAATGATTGGCATAAATGGGTTTTCAGAAACAAGCTCAATGAAGATGGAGTAGTAACAAGGAAAAAGGTGAGACTGTTGCTAAGGGATATTCTCAAGAAGAAGGGATTGACTATGATGAAACCTTTGCACCAGTTGCTAGACTTGAAGCCATCAGGATATTTTTAGCATTTGCAGCATATTCAAATTTCAAGGTATATCAGATTGATGTGAAAAGTGCTTTCCTGAATGGTGAGCTTGAAAAAAAGGTCTATGTGGAGCAACCTCCTGGATTCATAGATCCCGAGTTTGAAGATTTTGTCTATTTTCTCTTCAAGGCTCTTTATGGTCTTAAGAAAGCGTCGAGAACATGGTATGGCCCTCTCTCAGAATTTCTTCTTGAAAATGGTTTCACTATAGGCGTCATATATAAGACTCTGTTTTATAAGAATCACAAAAATGATATCATACTTGTGCAAGTCTATGTTGACGACATTATATTTGGATCTACGAATGATGCACTTTGTGCAAGGTTGGTTAAGTTTATGCAGAGTAGGTATGAGATGAGTATGATGGGTGAGTTGAACTTCTTTCTTGGACTTCAAGTGAATCAGAAGCTAGATGGTATCTTTATTTGTCAAACGAAGTACATCAGAGATCTTCTGGAGAAATATAAGTTGGAAGATTTAACACCTGCAAAGACCCTGATTGCAGCTGCCACAAAACTTGATTAGGACAAGTCTAGTAAGAAGGTGGACATCACTAATTATCGAGGCATAATTAGATCATTACTTGTATGCACGGTTCCAAGATGATCCGAAGGAATCTCATCCGACAGCTGTCAAAAGAATTTTCAAATATCTAAAGGGTACACCTAATATAGGTATCTGGTATTCTATTGATACGTGCTTTGATCTCATCGTCTACAAAGATTCTAATTATGCTGGTTGTAATATTGATCGGAAGAGTACTTCAGGAAGATGTCAGTTTCTTGGAAGAAGATTGGTTTCTTGGTTTAGTAAGAAACAGCATTTAGTTTCTACTTCTACTGCTGAAACTGAATACATTGCTACTGGAAACTAGTATTCTTAAATTCCTTGGATGAGAAACCAACTCCAAGACTACGGACTTGAAGAACATTTGTGACGCCCTCAATCTCGGGGTTAGGAAATGAGGACCCACACAATATGAAACTAATAATAAATAATTATAAACCCCGATTAACTACTAACAGGATCTAAACAGGATTAAGTATGAGACAAGACAAAACTAACAACCAACATATTAATCTTACAACCCAAAATATATTATCAAATATACACAATCGATTCTGACTTGGAACCGACAGATAATTTATTGTATCTTTACAACCTTCCAACTTACAGCGCTTGATCACACAACCTGTACTACCTGCTTTGGCATCTGGAAGCCTACAACACGTTAAGGGCCACCATGTACGCTCTTACGAGCAGTGCGCCTAAGTTTGGCCATATTCTCACTTAACTGCCATGGTTAGAAGAAAGCAAAATATATGAGCATAAAGAGCTCAGCAAGTAACTATATGACAGTTCTATAATGCAAAGATAATTAAATACCAAATTCTACTCTAAGGTATTCCACTTTACGACTCTAGGTGGCAGATTTCTATCTTTGGCAAATGGAGGGTTATGAAGAAAGGTTTTGGGCTTTCAGGAATCAAAGCTCAAGATAGGGTGAAAGCCAACATTCATCACAAATCATTATTCGGATCTCAAAGGATCTCTCAAGAGGAAAGCAAGAATTTATTCAACTCTGGGAATCAATTATATGATTGCTAACAATATCAGAATAAAACCAGGGTTCTCAAAGCTGTATGCTAAACAATAACACAGTCAACTCATCACAAATCATTTTAAAGCATTTCATTTTCAAAGAAGCAATTGCTAAGTAAAGGTATTCAATTTCTCTTTATAAAGTAGTAAGGAACCCTTGATTGGACTACTTTAACTTTCATAAATAATACGGGTGATCAGCCATACCGACCTCCATCTGGTCGTTAAGGTACCTATTGTATAATTTTAGCCTTAAATTGGACTAGCCCCGCTAGTCTCTTATATGACTAGACTGGTCCCACTAGTCTCTTACGTCTCAATCCAATCCATCAGGAATTCATTTGGAAAACCTTATGTTGGAAAAGAAAGGTTTGACTAAGTTCATTTTATCATTACCAAGAATATGAAATCATTCGGACTCTTTCGAGTCGAAAATCATTCTTAAGTTCAATTTCAAGAATTCAAAAGATTGAATAAATCAAAAGTAATCAGAGGTCAATACTATGGTCGACGTCAAATGATAATCAAAGTATGAGGGTTAAGGATTCAGAACAGTACTAGAAATCATTATGGTATAAGGACTTAGGTTAATCGAAACAATACACAAGGGAGCTCATAAAGATTCTTATAAGGTTCACTAGAATTCAAGGTATCCAAAGGAATCAGTAGGTAATTAGGATATGAATCAACATGGTTATTACATGGGCTTGGACAATAAGCATATTAAGTCATTACAAGAACAATATCAGGGTGTTTCAAAGAATCAATAACAAGTATGGTACAAGATTCAATATCAGGGTTCAAGAATCAATAACAGGTTATCACTAGTGTTATAAAGATCAATACTCTATCATGGCATCATCAATATCTTTCAATACACAACTTATACAAGTAGGCAGAGTTACTTTCCTCCTTTAAGAGGGTTAAACTACTGTCACCTATGTTGGGTTTCGAGCACATAAACGCAACGGAAATTGTAATTAAAAATATGAAAAATCAGAATTCTCGAAACCCACCGCAGGATCCATGCGAAAAACATATATCTAATTCGTAGATCTGATTGTTTACCTTAAGAAGCTTTACCAATTGGTTGACTAATGGAGATCCAAAGCTTGTTCAATCACCACGCATCCCGCTCTCGCGATCTACGCTCTATCGGTATCCACACGAATGCTTGAACGCAATGATTAGATGTGTACTAGCACACGATGGTTTCTTCTTGCTCTCTCCATCTTCTCTCTTGGTGGCTAGGGTTTTAGTAAAAGTCTTGCTCTCAAAATCAGCCACACAAGAGATATTATATAGAGAGTAGAAAACGAATTATAACTCTTAACTAATTAGGAGTTATTACTAATTCGAAATTCTTATTTGTATTATAATTAAGTCTCACTTAATTATTTAACAAATAAATTTCATAATTAATATTAATAAATTCGAATATCAATATTTATCTAATTAATTAAGTCATACTTAATTAATATTATAAATAATTCGAATTACTTTAATATAATTTAAATCCAATTTAAATTAAATAATCCTTCAAGCATTCTTAGTGTGTGACCCTATAGGTTATTATTATGTTGGCAACAAATTTTAAATCTAATTTAAAATCGTAAACAATGAGCGGCATCTAGTAATACATCATTGCTACCCAAGTAATAATAATTGAATCGGTGATCGATTAAACCTTTTGTGAATAATGTACAATGTAATATAATCCCTTTAGCCAAATATTATACATTAAAGTAGAGGCATGTAATGTGTTATCCTCATCATAGTTTAATCCAAATTTTCTTGATCAATGAGTAGACTATCACATCAAATCAACATTTGAGCGTGGCAACACATTTCATAGTCTAGCTCACACAAGAGGCCAATAATATCACTCCTAATATAGGAGGGTTAAATCCCATCTAGATCATTCATATTTCTCATACGATTCATAATATACCCAATGTCCACTTTTATCATTACCCGGTCAAGGATAACTTTTAATGGAATCAATGTATATTAATTCTCGTATAGAAATATAATGACTTCAGGTCTAAGGACCATTACATCATTATCACTGTGAGAATTACTTATGACACAACAAACATGTAGAAGCTCACACTGGGTATGTCCAGCACCATGTACATATACATCTGCCTGTGTTTTGACTTTAGTATCATCATACCTATGACAATGAGATGTGATCATCAGTCAAAAAAGCACACCAATCTTAATGCATTATTATTGTCTCTTAATAATAATACTCGACTAGGGACCTTTAGGAATATTGATACTATTCTCATAATCTCATTTCTAAGTCACGTACTTAGAGATATAGAATTGCATATCATATTTCAAGGACATTTATTAATCTAACATTAATATCGCAGTAAATTAAGAATTAATAAATTATAAAGAGAATAATTGATAGAACATAAATATTAATAATCCTAATGTCTTAAACTAAAACATCATAGGGTTGTCTCTAGGGCACAAACACTAACAATCTCCCACTTGCACTAGAGTCAATCACTGTTAGGGCGACAACATGCGCTAAAATTCACGCAAGTATATGCGTTCGCAAGTAGTATAAGATATAAATCAAATTCGTTCCCACAGAGACTGGTTTAGGTTAAGTTCAATTTATCCACCTATGCAACAATGTATGGCTATCGTTCAATGCTAAGACAAATAACAAATTAGGTTTTAATTAAACTAAGAGATTATACTAAATAGCATTAACTAAGAAAATTGAGGTTGAATTACTTATATGAGATAAACATGGGTTTCTAACTTCATTACTACTTCATTCAAAGTCGTTGTTCTTAACCTTAGGATGTAATGGTGATGACACTAATCAGATAACACGAAACTAGTAAATGCCAACTTTCATTGTATGAATACTCTACTATCAGACACCCACAAAAGAGATAGAAGCTGAATAGACACCAATTATGTTGAGACCCAATATGTCTATAGAATTTGACAACATAAAGGTTTAATGAACAAGTTATCTATAGTGATTACATAGGGCAAGTAAGATGGTAAAAATTACCTATGAATCATGCATAACAAATACATGAACCTATGCTAGCATGACAAGTTCTAAATCTCTATATTCACTTTTGCTTCAATAGAGATTAACACGCTATCTTATATGTTAGCTATGCACATAAGACGAATAAGCACAACCAATACTAGGATATCAATCAATCACCACACACCAAAATATTGAAAACAATTAACTATAGAAATCTATAAGTAAATCCGAGAACCCCACGATAACGATTAGTTCATAACTGAACTCATCGTCACCATGGGTTCCAATGAAAGCATGATAATAAATAATATAAGAGTACTAGGGTTCAAAGACAAATCGAAAACAAGCATCCAAGTATCAACTATATTGAAGAAAATAAGAGTGTTCTTCTCCGTAGCCTTCTCGTGCTCTCTAGGTCTTCTTATTGCTTTCCCAGCCCTCCTGTTGTTAAAAACATCTTTTTTTTGGGTATATATAGGCTCCAGGATGATCAGGACTCTCAAAATCTTCAATTTCGACTAAAATCAGGATTCTGGGACAGAAACTGGGCGCGGCCTGAAATAGTGATTTCAACGGCGCAAAGGCGCACTGCCATCTGGCGCGGCCGCGCTGACATTCTGGAATTTTTCTGACAAATCTTCTTTTGGCAATATCTTGAGTTCTGCTCATCAGAATTAGGCGATTCAACTGTCCATGCGAAGCTAACAAGATTTTCTACAACTTGAGAATGGACTAGGCTTCCAATTCTGACCTCTTTTCAGCATATTTCCTTGAAAAGATCCTTTCTTCATTTAACTCATGCCTGAAATATAATAACACAAAAACACATCAAAAATACCAACAACTTGAGTCCAAAACACCAACTTAAGCCTATAATGAAGCATTACAAGTAGATATAAAATTCACTCATCACACCCCCAAACTTGAATCGATGCTTGTCCTCAAGCATAAACAGACTCAAATCTACAAAACAAACCTAATGCATGAATACAACTACGTGAATGCAACTAAATGATAATGCAATCGATCCCCTCAGAATAACCATAACCAACCAACAAGCTAATGCCTCTAAGAATGCAATGACTCAAAATAGAGCTCTAATAAATCCCACAAACCAACTCACAAACCAGAATCGTGCGTGTGTGGGATGCTTAACAGATATACTCTTGATACTAGATCAATAACCATAACTTATCTTTCATCAAAACAATCACAAGTTTATAACTAGAATAGACGTTAAACGCATAATGACTCATACCACCTCCTTTCTACTAGAGTTATACAGGGATTCATGCTATTATTGAACACATAACAAAGATGCTTACTTGACCGTGCAATAAATGAGGTCCCAAAAGACTTATGTAATAATACCCATGTAGCGAGCGTTAGGTTAGCAGATCCCAGACTATAAAAGCCTTAGGTCACTAGGCACAAAGTCCCTTAGAACTTAATAACTCGAGTATTAAAGAGCTCACTTTTGATGCATAAATACATACTTTTTTTCTCTTTTTTTACTTTTGTTTTTCTCTTTTTTTTCTTTTCTTTTTCAACAATTTCTGAATGAATGTGTTTCGCTCCATCTCATTCAACCCTAGACTACTCATATAAATATGAGCCGGCTACTAGCCATTTGACGCCTAGCCTTACAACAACTAGCAATGAAATCCAAGTTTTTCTCTAAATTAAAATTTAGTGTTTTTACGTCATTACGAGAGTATCACAAATTCTAAATATAACCAAGTGATTAAATCTCAACAACAAACAAGTATGATCATGATCTAGATCAAAAGAAACCCTATAAGACTTTGTGAAATTATCTGTTTATAGCATGTAAATTAATTCATTAGGACTTAGACATCCCTCTATTCGTCATCACTACACTCACATCAACATCAACCAATCAATCAGAAATAGCTCAACCTAAGGGATCATGTTATATGCATGCAAAATACAACTATATGGACTCACATAATAACACAAAAAAATATGTCCATTATGAACAATCATGCCAAAATATGAATGAACTACATCTAAACATGCAATATGAATCTATATGAATCTATATGAACTATATGGACACACACAAACTAATCCTTACATTATCACCCCCAAACTTAAAATTTTCAATATCCTCTTTGAAGGTAATAATAAGGATTTCAGGCATACCTAGACGTCAGAAAGATCACCCTCTTTGGGTGGAGGATCAGATGGCCAATCAACCTCGACACCAGTGTCTCGTAAAATAGTACGAAGAGCGTGTGTCAAATCTTCAGCAAAATGACAGTGAATATCATGCATCGCCTCCATACGCCTAGTCAATCACCTGTACCGCGCATCACTAACACCAGTCATATCAACTATCTGCTACACATGAGAAGAACCCTCTGTAGGCACTAGAGGATCCGTTCGGCTACCCTCTATATCATCAAAAATATATCTCAACCCCTTGTCAGGGGGTGCACCTAAGAATGGATAACTCAAGTGATATGATAGTGGGTTGAGCTCATGTGTGGGAGCATCTTCAATAGACGGCTCGAGGCGCTCCTGAGAAATTTTTAGCTCTGCTAACCCAAGAGAATCGAACGGCATATCCAACATCCTCTTCCACGGAGGTGCATTCAAATACTGCAGTTGCTCTGCCCCTTCTTTGTCATCAATAACTAATTTCCCCATTAAGGATCTCTCTAAGATATCTAACTTTAGCAATTGCTCAAGTTCCGAATTTGCTACAGAGTTGACCCACTCTACTTTAAAGCACTCCTCTTTAGCTGTGGGTAACTTTATTACCTTGAAGACATTAAAAGTGACCTTCTGATCATGAACCTTCATCGTAAGCTCTCCTTTTTGCACATCGATCATAGTTCGGCCTGTAGCTAAGAATGGTCTCCCCAAGATAATGGGAATCTTCTTATCCTCCTCAAAGTCAAGAATTACAAAGTCAGCAAGAAAGATAAGTTTGTCCACCTTGACCAACACATCCTCCACAATGCCTCGTGGATATGTAATAGAACGATCAGCCAACTGCAAGGACATATATGTCGGCTTCGGATCAGGTAGACCAAGCTTCTTGAAGATAGAAAAGGGCATCATATTGATGCTAGCTCCCAAATCACACAAACACTTGTCGAATGACGATTTTCTGATGGTGCAAGGAATAGTGAAGCTTCCAGGATCTTTAAGCTTCGGAGGCAACTTCTGTTGCAGCACTGCACTGCATTCCTCCGTAAGAGCAATGGTCTCTAAGTCATCGAGCTTCAGTTTCCGAGAGAGAATATCTTTCATAAACCTCGCATAGCTAGGCATCTGTTCAAGAACTTACAGCGAAAGGTATATTGATATGAAGTTTCTTGAACACCTCCATAAACTTAGCAAATTGCTTATCCAACTTTTGCTTCTGCAAGCCTCTTAGGAAAAGGAGGTGGAGGATAGACCTGTTTCTCCCCTGTATTACCCTCATGAGGAGTGTGTTCCATAGTTTTCTTCCTTGATTCCACCTCGGCATCATTTAGCACTTCTTCTTCATCCACAACTTCATTATCTGAAGCTTGAGATTTTTTAGGCTCATCGTCTTGCTGAATTATAGGGACTTGCGACCTTTCCAGACCTTAAGGTGATGGCGTTCACCTGTTCTTCAACTTCCCTCTTTCCTGGATTGGCTTCTGTATCACTAGGAAGTGTTCCTGGTGGTCGATTCAATAAGGCGTTAGCAATTTTCCCTATTTGGTTCTCCAGAATCTTGATAGAATCAGCCTAGGCTTTGACATATATAAGAGCCTGGTTTTTGCACATAAGCCTCAACTCCTCCAATTCAGATTTTTCATTCGAATATAGACCTGCACCTACATGAGTTTGTTGTTGAAGTTGGAGTTGTTTTCTTGGTGCAAATTGTTGCTGAAAACCAGAAAGATTGAATTGCTTGTTTCCAAACTACTGGAACAGTTGTTGCATCGTATTCTAATTGTTGCTCCAGCTGAAGTTAGGATGATTCCAGTTGCCAAGATGATAAGTGTCTGGAACTGGTTGCTGCGATCTCTGAAAGTTGCTCCCAAACTGAGTTGATTCACTAGATATAGCGCATTGCTCCGTCGCATACGAACCTGCACACAGCTCACAAACACTGGTTATCTGATTAACACAATAGTTAGCCAAAAAATTGATCTTCATAGACAATGCCTTAAGTTGAGCAGTGATAGATGTAGCTGTATCCACTTCAAGAACTCCTGCTACCTTGCCCTGTGGCAATCTCTGGGTTGGATACTGATATTCATCAGTAACCATCAGTTTAATTAGATCATAAGCTTCCGCATAGCTCTTTGCCCATAATGTTCCACCTGATGTTGCATCGAGCATGGGTCTTGACTGTGCTCCCAACCCGTTATAAAAGCAATTGATGATCATCCAATCAGGCATTCCATGATAAGGACACTTCCTAAGCATCTCCTTGTAGCGCTCCCAAGCTTCACATAAAGATTCTCCTGTTTGCTGCGCAAATTGAGTAACAGCATTTCTGATTGCAGCTGTCTTCGCCATAGGGAAGAATTTAGTAAGACACTTCTGAGCAAGATCATCCCAAATAGTGATAGAACCTACTGGTAGAGAATGTAACCAGCACTTAGCTTTATCCCTCAGAGAGAATGGGAAAAGCCTCAGCTTTATAGCATCTTCAGAAACACCATTGACTCTGAAGGTGTAGCAGATCTCTATGAAATCCCTAATGTGCGTATTGGGATCTTCCGTTAGAGAATCCCCAACCTAAACTAAGTTCTGCACCATCTGAATTATGCCAGGCTTGATCTCGAAGGTTTTAGCTGCGATCGTTGGCCTGAAAATGCTAGATTGAATGTTATTGATCTTGGGTTGAGAAAAATCCATCAAGGCTTTCGTTTGTGCTGCTGGATCCCCCATTGTAATGAGTACCTAAAACACAAACAAATAAACCGTGAAATTAAAAGAATCCGAGTCAGTGAACTTTAACGACCACTAATGACAAGCACATAAACTAAAAATTAACACCGAGTCTCCGGCAGCGGCGCCAAAAACTTGTTAGGGCAATAACACGCGCTAAAATTCACGCAAGTATACGCGTTCGCAAGTAGTATAAGATATAAATCAGATTTGTTCTCACAGAGACTGGTTAAGGTTAAGTTCAATTTATGCACCTATTCAACAATGCATGGCTATCGTTCAATGCTAAGACAAATAACAAATTGGGTTTTGATTAAACTAAGAGATTATACTAAATAACATTAACTAAGAGAATTGAGGTTGAATTACTTATATGAGACAAACATGGGATTCTAACTGCATTACTACTTCATTCAAAGTTATTGTTCTTAACCTTAGCATGCAATGATGATGACACTAATCAGATAATATGAAACTAGTAAATGCCAACTTTCGTTGTACGAATACCCTACTACCAGATATCCACAAAAGAGATAGAAGCTGAATAGACACCAATTATGTTGAGACCCTATATTCTATAGAATTTGACAACATAAAGGTTTAATGAACAAGTTATCTATCGTGATTACATAGGACAAGTAAGATGGTTAAAATTACCTACGAATCATTCAAAACAAATACATGAACCAATGCTAGCATGACAAGTTCTAAATCTCTATATTCACTTTCGCTTCAATAGAGATTAACACGCTATCTTATATGTTAGCTACACACATCAGACGAATAAGCACAACCAATACTAGGATATCAATCAATCACCACACATCAAGATATTGAAAACAATTAACTATAGAAATCCAGAAGCAAAATCCGTTAGAACCCCACGATAACGATTAGTTTATAACTAAACTCATCGTCACCATGGGTTCCAATGAAAGGATGATAATAAACAATATAAGGAGTACTAGAGTTCAAAGACAAATCGAAAACAAGCATCCAAGTATCAAGTATATTGAAGAAAACAAGAGTCTACTTCTCTGTAGCCTTCTCGTGCTCTGTAGGTCTTCTTATTACTCTCTCAGCCCTCCTTGCTGTTAAAAACGTCTTTTTATGGGTATATATAGGCTCCAGGATGACCAGGACTCTCAAAATCTTTAATTTCGATTAGGAATCTAGGCCAGAAACCGGGCGCGGCCGCGCGGCCACGTTGAAATATGGATTTTAGCGGCGCGGGCGCGCTGCCTTCTGGCGCGGGCGCGCTAACATTTTGGAATTTTTCTGACAAATCTTCTTTTGGCCATATCTTGAGTTCTGCTCGTCAGAATTAGGCGATTCAAATGTTCACGCGAAGCTAACGAGATTCTACAATTTGAGAATGGCCTAGGCTTCCAATTCTGACCTCTTTTCAGCATAATTCCTTGAAAAGCTCCTTTCTTCATTTAACTGATGCCTAGAATGCAATAACACAAAAAACATCAAAAATACCAACAACTTGAGTCCAAAACACCAACTTAAGCCTGTAATGAAGCGTTCCAATGTAGATATAAAATTCACTCATCAATCACCTATGTATCTAATACTCATGGAACTAGTATGACCATCGTACTTCTGCTGCGATAAAGCGTTAGTCAGTGGGTCTACAACACTATCATTATTATGCACTTTATATTTAGATCTCCTTAATCATTAATCTAATTAATAATGAGGTATTGCCTAAGAACATGCCTAAACAGTCTCCATGGTTGTTTCAAAAAAATATCAATATATTCGACTTCCATAGAATCATCAATGTTCTTGCTGTGAACTATTCAAGCTAACATCAATTATATTTAGAGAAAACACAAAACAGACATAAACTCGTAATCATCCTTGTATGTCCAAAAATTAGGTTCAGAAACTAGTATTAGTGTAACCCTTTACAACCAGTTCCCTATCTTCTCCATACACCAAAAATAAATCTTTAGTCCTCTTTTAGTACTTAAGAATATTCTTGAAAACTATCAAGTGACCCTCACCTGGATTAGACTGGTATCTGATCATCATGCTCAAAGCATATGAAATATCAGGACAAGTACATATCACTGCATACATTATAGATCCAATTGCCGAAGCATATGGAGCTTTTCTAAGACGGCCCTTGTCATCTAATGATTTAGGGAAGTTATCCTATGAGATCACTATCCCAAGAGACATCGGGACATATCCACTATTTGCCTCCTGCATCCTAAAATGATGTAATATTTTATCAATGTATGTACTTCGACTAGGTCGATTAATCTCTTCAATCTATCTCTATAGATCTTGATCCCTAATATATAGGTAGCATCACCCAATTCTTTCACCGAGAAACTATTTCTCAACCAAGTCTTAACAGCCTGTAGAGAAGGTATGCCATTCCTTATTTGTTAAATGTCATCTACATATAATACTAGAAATGTCACATGGCTCCCACTAACCTTCTTGCAAACACATGGTTCATCTTCGTTTTGAATAAAGCCAAAATTTTTGACCGTTTTATCAAAATGAATATTCATTCTCCTTGAGGCTTGCTTCAATCTATAAATAGATAGAAGCAACTTACAAACTATCTTAGCAAACTTTGGATCGACAAAACCCTCAGGTTGTATCATATATACATCATCTTCAAGGCTCCTATATAAGAAAGCAGTTTTGACATTCATTTGCCAAATCTCATAGTCAAAGTAAGCAACTATTGCTAACAAAATCCTTATGGACTTGACCATAGTAACCGGTGAAAAAGTCTCATCATAGTATATACCATGAATTTGTTTGAAACTTTTTTCCATTAGTCGCGTCTTATAGGTCTGTACTTTACCATCCATGTCAGTTTTCTTCTTGAAAATCAACTTGCACCCTATAGGTTTCACCCCTTCGAGTGGATCAACTAAAGTCAGTACTTTATTTTGATACATGGATTCCATAGCGGATTTCTTGGCCTTCAGTCATCTCTCGGAGTCTGGACTGTTCATAGCATCTTATTAGTCCCTTAACAATATAACAAGAATTACAGAAGGGGGGTTGAATGGAATTCTTGAACCTTTTTCTTGAATAAAATTATTCTAACTCAAATATATATATCAGTGTGAATTGATTAGCAGAATGCGGAATAATCACTTGAAATGAATCAAAACACAAGTAATTAAAAACAAGAGTCTTTAAAAATTTTCTGGTGGATTTGAATAATTCCACCAGAGATATATGATATATATCGAGAGAACTCTGTGTGCAAAAAGCTCAAAGCTGCTTACAAAATGATAAAAACTAAGAATGAGAGAAATGATAAGAATTCAGCTTACAAATGTTTCTCTTTTTTCTGTTTTTTCCTCAGTTGGTTAGTTGTTATTCTATTTGCTGCTTCTTGGTTTATATATCACCAAGATTACAAAGCAATAAGACAAGATAATAAAACAAAAACTATCGAGTCTATTACAATGCTACTTCATTACTCTATTCCAGCATCTTTGAATATCTTCATAATAGCATGGAAATGGCAATGCTTCTTTGTTCTCAAAAACCCAGTTGAATAGGCTACCACATTTCATTTGCATCCACTCGACGCATGTGACTGTGTTGTCACTGTCAACAGATATTTGAATTCTTTATCCGTCGGGTTCATGATCATCCGTCGAGTTACTGATCATCCATCGGGTTGTTGATCATCCGTCGATTTCATTGTTGTTTATCTGTCGGGCAGCAATCAGGCACTTGACTTCATTTCATTTATGCAGAATTATAAGACATCATCTATGTACAATTAATCAACCTATTCTGCATATTTAGATAAAGTCAATCATGACTTAAATACTACTACAGATTTTAACAATGTGTATGCAGAAATGTACTACAGACTTATTGTTACATAAACTACTCACTCGATGGATAATAAGTCATCATCCGTCGGGACTATATTGAGTTACCCGTCGGGACTATAATCCTTATCCTCGAGTGCTACATTTTTCACTAAGTAAAATCTACCAAGGTGTTTTGTTCATGAAATCATCAAGTACACAACATATACACAACAATCTCCCCCAGTTTATGTCTACTGGAATTGTAGGCAGAAATTAAGAGATACTTGATGATAACAAAACACCCTAAAAATAAAACTTTAAAAGAAAGTAGATAATACTGAAAAGTGCTTCAAAATGTACAAAGTTTTGCTCACAGTCATTTTCAAGATGCTCCTCTAGCCTGCGCAAATTTATCTAGTTCCTTAAAGGTCTGGATCTCTTTCCAAGCTTTCTGTTGTTTTCTTCAATCTGATTTTGGAGCTGCCTGTGGAATTCCAGTTCATCAGATTCTGAGAGATTTAGCTTTTCTTGCATTTCCAAGAGAGTCTCATTGTTAGAGATTCTCAATTGGTCTTCTAATCTGAAAAATCTTCTCACTCCTTTGTCATCCATGAACTCTATCAGCCAGTAGGGCCTTAGATGCACTCTTCTCCCTGTGTAAGGGATAATTAGAGTCTTTGGGAGTGCATCTTTAGCTCTAACACTCCTTAGCTCTTCAATCTTCTTCAGTACCAATCTTCTTGTAGTAATATTGAACCCAAAGTTTTTTTTGAAAGATGAATAAACCTTAATCAGTACAGCTTGGCTTTCTTGAATGATCCTGTGAGGTGGCCACTGAATTTCCTTTCCTCCTTTGTAATTGAACACTAACCTTTCAGGTAGGTTTCTGTATGCATCAATTCCTCTCACTTCATCTAGTTCATCTAGATAGAGGTTTAGATCAGAAAATTCTTTGATGTCACACAAGTACATGTAATCTCCCTTATTGACTTTAGATTGAGATTTGACCACAGATTTGGATTTGAGAGGTGATAACTTCACTTTCTTGACTGCTCTTGACTTTATTCTTCTTGGCTTGCCAAGGATTGGCAGATTGAAGTCAGGAATTGGTATGTTCTCCCATTCTATTGGCTTATCCTTTGGCACAATAAGTTCACCATGAATGTTCCTGTAGGGATCGACCAATTTGATATTTCCAAATACCACAGGGGGTTTTGATGCTTGAGTTGTAGTTGGAGTGGATTCCTAGGGAAACTGATTCTCCAAATCCTTATCAATAATGTCCAGTTTCCTTTTGGTTCTTTTAGCCAATTCCTTGATTCTTGGAGATTTCTTCTGTTGTTCAACCTGCTTCTTTGATTCAATGATTTCAGATGGCTGAGCAATAATTTGTTGTGATGAATTTACAGCATATAGCTTGGCCAAGATAACAATTTGCTCTCTCTTTTGTTTAGTCTTTTTAGCATCTAGAGCAGCTTGCTTCTTTTCCTATTTCAATCTAGCCTTTTCTTCTCTATTTGCTTGAGCAAATTGAGGATGTCCAGCCACCACACAAATTTCTTTCCCATTCCTAAAAATTTTAGCAATTCTCCTTTTAGAAGCTGAATTAGATGGATCTTTGTAGAAAGCAATTGACCTTGACAGAAGCTTCTTTTCATCAGGAGTAGGTGTCTCATACAAAGTATCCAAAGGGTTCTTCAATGATGATTTTGAATAGTTCACCCTTGGTTTCAGAATTGTTTCAGCCTTTGGAGATTTGATGCAGGATGGCTGCCCCCTTTCCAGATAGTTCATGCTCATCTCATTCATAGAAATCTTCTTGACTTGAGAGTGATGGATGGCTGACTTTACTGGCTCCTTAACTAGCCCAAATTTTTCTAGTATATCCTCATCAATTTTCTCCCAGTTGACTAAACTCAACTTCTCCTTATCAGCTGCTCTTATGTTGGCTGCTGCTGCATTGATCAGATCTATACTATATGTACTGGTGGTTTTGAGATAGTAATTGAAGGCAAAATTACTTTACTGATTTGAATTTGAAGCCTCTCCCCCTCACTTGGTCGTTTCTCCCCCTTTTGTTATCATCAAGTTGAGTAGAGGAGGAGGTTTGAGCAGCCACCAGTTTTTGAAGTAAATATGTCTGTTGGGCTTGATGAAGATGAATGCTGTCAAAGATGCTTCCATGGCTGACATTCTTGTATCCAAGGCATCTATCTTGGTTGCAAGATCAGAATTTTCCCTTAATTGCCTCTTGATATCAAGCATTGTAGTTTCTGGAAGCTTAGAATCCATCTTGTCTGAAATGGCCTTCTTCATCTCCTCAATATCACCCTTGATGGTGTTTACAATCCCTAGCATGTTAGAAGCCTTGAATTTGTTGAAGTTACAAAGAGGCTAGATGTGCCTGAAGGAGCTTCTTGGTGCTGGCATTTGGTAGTGGTTTAAGAGCAGTATTTGTCTGATTAATTAGTTGGATCAGGGTTGTCTTGAAGTAGTACTCATCACAGTGCTTTGAAAATGCCCATGATGTCATACCTGATCTTGAACTGGAACCTACTTCTCCTCCTATGTCCATTGCTTTATCTTCACTATCCCCACTTCCATCACCAAAGAAATAAGCTGAACCACCAATCTCATAATCCACATCACCAGCTGTAGATGGAAAAGCTGTGATGGCATCCTTAGCTCTTAGCATAGACTGAGTGGTATGCACCAGATTGAGCATCCTTTCTGCATTGTCATTGCCCTGTTCAGCTATAAGTTGATAAGCTGGAACAGGGTGAGTAAATGCCTCAGCATCAAGGGAGGTGGAATCTATTACAGCTTGAGGTTGTTGAGATAGTCCCTCCCTGTCTGAATCTTGGACATTCATTGACTCACTAGCAATGACATCCATCCTTATAGCTCCAGTACCTGCATTTCTCTCATTTTCTCTCTTTTGTTGCATCAGGATCTCACCCTGGCTCCCCACCCTCACACCCTCACCTTCACCATCTAAGGTGGGACTCCTCTCACTCTCTTTTGCCAATCCTGAAGAAATGGATTGCATAGTTTGACTCATTTCCTCTCCTTTTTCCTGGGAGCAATCCAGACTCTCACTCATAACACTCTTCTCTATCAATCCTAATAGTGACTGTACAACCACTAATTCTTCTGCACTCGAAATAGATGAAGTTTGAGGCTGTGCAGAGATACTCGACGGATGAGTGATATCCATCGGGTGAGTGGTTTTGCTATCCGACGGATAACTGCAGTTAAGCTTATCCATTGGGATACAATCACTACTCGACGGATGAGCAATATCCGTCAAGAGAGTAGAAATGAATGAACTAGGAATAAAAACTATTGTGGACCTCTGTGCTGATTGAAGATATTTTGGGCACAGATGATTCAACAGTTCCTGAAAGAATTGGCAAGTGAGCCAACAAATCATCTAAAAGATGCTGCTCACTTGCACTAGATTTTGGCTTCCCCAACAAAGTTAAAGAAGGGGAATCAGGAATTGATGTGTTTATCATATCCACATCCAGTGAGTTTGTGGGTGAGTTATGTATTTGAGGTGCTTCTATTACTAGAGATTTTGGTTGTGACTCCACATTTATTGGAGCCACATCAAATTGAATTTGTGAAGGTGCAGTGATTGTGTCTTTAACAGCAATTTGTACAGTGTGTGTACCCTGTGCATCCCCAAGGATTTTAGATTTCTTCTTTCTGGCATAAGTTTTGGGTGAGCTTGTGTCCCTAACCCTCTTGGCCTCTGCTCTTGGTTGAGAGCTTTGTTCAATAACTACCTCCTTTTGGGAGGATGCAGCTAGAAATGAGCTTTTATCATTTTAAGCACTGCAATTTGTTGGGAACTGCAGTGTGGCTAGGCTGGGAACCACTTCAACTCTCCATCCTTATCCTTAGGGTTTCTTTATGTTCACCCCTTCCCTCACCTATCTTGCCCACCTTCACACTCCCCTCTTTGGTTTTGGTGGATTTTGCAACTGGCATCTTTTGAGAGATACCAGAGGGGGCTTTCTTAGATTTGGGTTTTGAATTTTGCAGTTTTGGTAGCTTGGGTAGGCAACTGTTGGGTCATTGACACAGTTGCCATAGCCACACTAGAACTCAAAGAAATTGGTGAGGTTGGAACAGTAGTAGGGATAGATGAACTTATCTCATTTACCTGAGGTGCTTCCATTACAGAGAAATAGAACAATGGCACATCCTTCTGATGATTGGCCCTGTTTAAATCTGCAATGAGCCTTCTCTCTTGAACCCAACAATCTAATTTGTTGTTTGGGTTCTCAATCACAATCTCTTCACAGAGGTGGTTAGCTAACATCATAAAAATCTAGCATAATAAACACTTTTACCCCTCTTGTTTAACTCTCCTAACTTATAGCCAACTCAAACAGAACAAGGTCACTAAAATTTAAATACTTATCTGTAACTAGCATGTTAAGCATGGAGATATTGACTGAATCAAAATTACTGACTTTACCTGAAAAGACCTTTGTCTCTACATCACACATAAAACTCCATTCTTTCCTAAGACCCAATCTCCTAAGTCACTTAACTTAGAAGTAGAAAGAGCGTAGTTCATGGAATTAAGCATATTGATTATGTCAGTGTTCAGTGTGTGGTGAGGTCACAGTGTTTTCAGAAATCTTGAAACATGCTTTTATAACATCACTATTGATACAGAATTCCTTACCTTTGATGGTTAGAGTGATGGTATTATCTGTTGAGTTGTAAGTAGCAGTGTCCACATCTCTTCAACAACTTCACAAAAGATTGTGGGTGATTCCAGCATGGCATAGCTAAGCTTGCAATTCTTCACAAAGTCCATCATCTTGTGATAGTCACCAGGAATGCTGAATCCCCTTGTTCACTAGTGCAGTGAAATTGTTCTTCTCATAAAGAACCCAGTTTGAGACATAATCTTACAACAGGTGCCATTGTTAGAGAATAAGAGCTTGTAGAGAGGGAGTAAGTGCTTTGAAAGAGAAAGAAATTTGAGCAGTTGATTGAGAATGATAAAAGAAAAGCGATTGAAATGAAATAAGCTTTTATACTATCTCAAAAATAACTGTAAAAAAATATAAGTAAAATAAAGCAACCAATGAAAATTGCCTAAAATAGCCGTTTAAAAATAAATGTAAAAATTCCACCCATTATCCGTCGTGTTATGCTTACAAACTGTAAGTATACTCGATGGATAATGTTCAGGAAATTAACGGCTAAGATTAAGACAATTCGACGGATGAGGATAAACTGTTATCCGTCGAGTCATAAAATATCCAGAAAAATAATTGATTTTTATTAGCAAATAGTATACCGACGGATGATCAAACTCGATGGATAAAGATCATCCGTCGAGATGTAAATTTTGACTTAGCCAAAATTTCATCCAAGACTGAAAAATCAATTAAATTTCTGGCTGCATTTCAACTTAAATTATCTCATATAGATTTAAGAATAATTAAGCATACCTAACTCACTTACCAACCTTGAAAAGGTGGATCATCCAGTGGCTTGGTAAAATATCTACAAGCTGCTTCACTTGGAAACAATGTAGTTCCACAGTACCATTCATTACATGTTCCCTTATGAAGTGGTACTTGATGTATATGTGCTTTGTCCTTGAATGTTGTACTGATTTTCAGTGATGCAATTGCACGTGTTATCACAGAAAATAGGAATCCTTTCAACTTGCAAACCATAGTCTAGCAATTGATTTTTATCCATAAAATCTGTGCACAGCAACTGCCAGCAACAATATATTCAGCTTTAGCTGTAGAAGTAGAAACTGAATTTTACTTTTTACTGAACCAGGACACAAGCTTGTTTCCTAGAAATTGACAGGTTCCTGTTGTACTTTTTCTATCAATTCTACAACCTGCATAATCTGCATCTGAATAACCAGTTAGATCAAAACCAGAATCTCTAGGGTACCAAATGCCAAGTTTTGGTGTTCCCTTGAGATATCTGAAAATTCTCTTAATAGCTATTAAGTGAGATTCTCTAGGATCAGCCTGAAATCTAGCACATAAACATGTAGCAAATATTATATCTGGCCTACTAGCTGTTAAGTACGAAGTGAGCCAACCATGCCCCTATAACTTGAAATATCCACAGACTTTTCAGTAGTGTTTAATTCAAGCTTAGTTGCAGTAGCCATGGGAGTTTTTGCAGATGTGCAATCCATTAGATCAAACTTCTTTAAAGATCAAAATATTTTAGTTTGACTAATGAATATTCCATCACTAACTTGCTTAACTTGCAAACCAAGAAGTAAGTTAGTTCTCCATCATACTCATTTCATACTTACTTTGCATCAATTTGGCAAACTTTTTGCAAAGTTTCTCATCTGTAGAGCCAAAATAATGTCATCTACATAAATTTGAACAAGTATACTAGAGCCATTAACATTTCTAAAGAATAAATTTTATCTACAGTACCTCTTGTGAAGTGATTTTCCAAAAGGAACTTTGATAAAGTGTCATACCAGGCTCTAGGTGCTTGCTTCAGTCCATAAAGTGCTTTCAAAAGATAATAGACATGTTCTGGAAAATTTGGATCTTCAAAACCAGGAGGTTGACCTCCTCCAAATCTCCATTCAGAAAGGCACTTTTGACATCCATTTGATAGACCTTGAAATTGGCATGGGCTGCATAGGCTAAGAAGATTCTGATGGCTTCAAGTCTTGCAACAGGAGCAAATGTTTCATCAAAATCTATTCCTTTTGTTGACAATAGCCCTTAGCAACCAATCTAGCTTTGTTCCTGACTACTATGCCATTTTCATCCATCTTGTTTCTGAATACCCATTTGTGTCTATTGGATTCTTTCCTTTAGGCTTGGGCACCAGCTTCCATATATTATTCCTTTCAAATTGGTTTAGCTCCTCCTGCATAGCTAAAATCCAATCAGGATCCAACAAAGCTTCTTCTACCTTCTTTGGTTCTTCCTTGGAAAGAAAGCTGTGTATAGACATTCTTCTTGAGTTGCTCTCCTGGTTTGAACTCTAGAAGAAACATCACCAATTATGAGTAAATGGGTGATCTTTTGTCCATTTCTTTGTTGAGGTAGATTAGCTCTAGATGAAGAGGCCTCATTGTTGTCTTGATGTGTGATTGAGTTTTGATTGTTAAACTCCCCCTGAGTTTGTGGATCTTTATTTGAGAAAGGGAACTTTCTGTAGTGATCTTGACTTCCTGCTTCTTTTTGATAACCCGACGGATGGTGAATTTTGAGTACCGACGGATGAAGTGGTTGTCTCCCGACGGATAAAGCAGATTGCCTCTCGATAGATTTGAGTTTTGTGCTTCATTGGTAGTGATTTTCTGCATTATCCTTTGATACTGTTTCTTGATCACTTTCATCATCACTGTCATCACTAACCATCTCCACATTGTCGAATTTGAGGCTCTCATGGTAATCTCCATCTAGTCCTTCAATCTTTTTATCATCAAACACAACGTATTGATTCCACAACAATGTTGGTTCTTAGATTGTAGACTCTATATGCTTTACCAACAGCATATCCAACAAAAATTCCTTCATCTGCTTTAGCATCAAACTTCCCATTTTGATCAGTTTGATTTCTCAGAATATAGCATTTGCAGCCAAAGACATGAAGAAAATTTAGAGTTGGCTTCTGTTTTGAACAATTGATAGGGAGTCATGCATCTTGCTTGATTAACCAGAAATATTCTGAGTGTAGCATGCAGTATTTACAGCTTCAGCCCAGAAATATGTTGGCAGTTTAGATTCTTCAAGCATTGTCCTGCAGCTTCAATAAGTGATTGTTCTTCCTTTCCACTACTCCATTCTGTTGTGGAGTTCTTGCTGCTGAAAACTCATGCAGAATCCCATTTTCCTCACAAAATGCTCTCATGACAGAATTCTTGAACTCAGTTCCATTGTCACTCCTGATTCTTCTAACCTTGAAATCAGGATGATTATTGACTTGCCTTATGTGATTGATGATGATTTCACTAGCCTCATCTTTAGACTTTAGGAAATATGTCCAAGAGAACTTTGAGAAATCATCTACAATTACTAGGCAAAATCTTTTCCTAGATGGACAACACATTGACTGGTCCAAACAAATCCATGTGTAGCAGTTGCAAAGGTCTTCAATTGTTGAATCAAGTTTCTTCCTGAATGATGCTTTAATCTGCTTCCCTTTTGGCAGGCATCACACAATCCATCCTTAGAAAACTCCACTAGAGGAATGCCTCTAACCAGTTCTTTCTTTACTAGCTCATTCATGGTCTTGAAGTTTAAATGGGATAGCTTCTTGTGCCATAGCCAACTTTCATCCTGACTTGCTTTACTGAGAAGACAAGTAACAGATTCTGCATTAGATGAGTTGAAATCAGCTAGGTACACATTTCCTTTTCTCACACCAGTGAGAACCACTTTGTTGCTTCTTTTGTTAGTCACAACACAGGCTTCTGAGTTGAAGGTTACTGAGTTGCCTTTATCACAAAGCTGGCTGATACTCAACAGATTGTGTTTGAGACCATCCACTAAGGCAACTCCTCAATGATGACATTGTCCTTTGAAATCAAGCCATATCCCACAGTATAACCCTTGCTGTCATCTCCAAAAGTAATACTTGGGCCAGCTCTCTCCTTAAACTCTGTGAGCAGGGTAGAATCACCAGTCATGTGTCTTGAACAACCACTATCCAAGTACCAAAGATTCTTTCTGTTTCCCTGCACACATCAAAATAAAATCAAGTTGATTTTGGTACCCAAGTTTCCTTGGGTCCTGCCTTGTTAGCTTTCTTTTTCTGTTTCTTAGGCTTTATCTCATTTGACTTGGGAATCAGATTCATCCTTGTCATTTGAGTTGGCCTTTGAAACCATTCATTGCAACAGAATTATCATGCATATTATAATCAACAGGGAATGGCATGCTATTAGTGAACATGTTATTCCAGTAAGGCATGCTAAATGGCATTTGTGGCATACTAAATGCAGCATAATAAGGATTAGGTGCAAATGGCATATTAGCAAACTGTGCATTCATATTCTGTGTGACATAGCATTCATAGGCATGGGAGGCATGGCATTCATGTTGGAAAGTGAGGTGGCACAACATGGAAGTAGGCATGGCAGATTTGCAATTAACAGACAAATGATTTACACTACCACACTTGACACAGATTTTTCTAGGAGCATATTTATCAGGTGTGTAGTTATTGTGTTTGTTAATCCCTACTTTACCATTTCTATTATTTTTCTCTTTAGCCTCTATTTTCACCTTAATCTTTTCAAGTCCGTCACTTAACTGTTTGACAGTCATGTGACCAACATTAGCCTTTTTCCCTTTCTTAACTTGACTCGATTCTCCTGAAACAAAGTTCTTGGAAACAGATCCATACTTTCATTCAGCTTAACAAGTTTGGCTTTACTGATAGGCTTGCTCAGCGACGGATGAGGATTTTCATCAGTCGACGGATAACCCTTTTGTTATCCGACGGATGACCTCATCATCCATCGAGTCTACATCACCAAATTTGGTTCTAGTTTCTCCTTTTTTTTTCCAGGCTGCATCACAGAAGGACTCGATTCCTTGAACTTTGGTGATTTGAGCATGGACATCTCTAGATGTTTTCCATGCCTTAATCACCTCCTGTTCACGCTCGAGCTGCTTCTTAAAATTTCTTCTTTCTTCAAGGACTCAGTTAATTCCTCCTTGGCAATCTTACACTCAATTCTTAATTTTCAAAATCAATGAACTGAGACTCTAGCACATTATTTCTCTCACTCAAAAAAATTGTTTTCTTTGATTTTAGCATTTTCTTTAGTAAGAGACTTAAGTGTAACACGCAAATGATATAACTCTGTAGACATGTCATTTATAGCATCATTACACTCTGAAGAACTTGTTTCTGTTTCATCAGACTTGGCCATTAGGGCTAGATTGACATAGCTGACATCTTCATCTTCATCCAGACCATCTGCTGCCCAGTCATTTTCTTGTGTAATGAAAGCCCTTTCCTTTTGTTTGAGCAGCTCAAAGTATTTTGCTTATAATCCACAGGCTCAAACTTTTTCTTGCTGGAATCTGACTTTCTACACTCACTGGAAAATGCCCTGCCAAGCCACATTTGAAACATTTGAATTTTGATTTATCCACCATGTTTCTATTTGGCTTGGCTGCTCCAAAGTTCTTTTGAACTTGAGCTTGGAAATCTTCTGGAAAGAAATGCTAAATGTTCATCAATGTCTTCCATGTCATCTTGGCTCAAAGAATCTTCATTTTCTACTGCAAGCCCCTTGCCCTTGCTTTCACAGACCCTTGAAGTTGACTCAACAGCTTCCATCTTCATCTCCTTCTCTTTCTCTAACTCAGCAACTAGTGCAATGGACCCTCCTTTCTTCTTTCCTCTCTCCATCCTCTCATCTTGCTCTATTTCAAGCTCATAAGTTTTCAGGATGCCATACAGTCTCTCCAAAGTAAACTCCTTATAATCTTGTGAGTTTCTTAATGAGACTGTCATTGGTTTCCATTCCTTTGGAAGAGATCTAAGGAATTTCAGATTGGAGTCTTTTTCTGATAGACCCTTCCATGCAACTTTAGAGCATTTAGTAGTTTTTGAAACCTACTAAAAATGTCAGTGAGAGACTCACTTTCTTCAATGAAAATGCTCATATTGCTGAATCAGTAGCTGCATCTTGTTTTCTCTCTTTGCTCAGTGCCATCACAGATGATCTGTATTGTATCCCAAACATCCTTGGCAGTTTTGCAGTTGATAATGTTGTCAAACATATCACCATCAACTCCATTAAACAGATATTCATGGCCTTTTTATCCTTCCTGACTTGTTCAATGTCAGGATCAGACCATTCATGCCTTGGCTTGGGGACAGATGGCTCATTTCCAGTTGCAGCTCTCATTGGAACATGAGGGCCTCTTTCTATGCAATCACATAGGCCTCATCTTGAGAAAGCAAATGAAGATGCATCTTTACCTTCCAATGATGGTAATTATCTTTATCCAGAAAAGGATCTTGACTCCAACATCCTTCTTGTTCATCTTGCTGTATTGTTTTGATCTTTAAACTCTTTGTTTGTTAAGAGCTTGCTCTGATACCAATTGTTAGTCCCTTAACAATATAACAAGAATTACAGAAGGGGGTTGAATGGAATTCTTGAAACTTTTTCTTGAATAAAATGTTTCTAACTCAAATATATATATAAGTGTGAATTGATTAGCAGAATGCGGAATAGTTACTTGAAATGAATCAAAACAAAGTAATTAAAAACAAGAGTCTTTAAAAACTTTCTGGTGGATTTGAATGATTCCACCAGAGATATATATATATATCGAGAGAACTCTGTGTGCAAAAAGCTCACAGCTGCTTACAAATGATAACAACTAAGAATGAGAGAAATGCTAAGAATTCAGCTTACAAATGTTTCTCTCTTTTCTGATTTCCTCAGTTTTAGTTCTATTCTATTGCTGCTTCTTGGTTTATATATCACCAAGATTACAAAGTAATAAGACAGATAATAAAACAAAACTATCAGTCTATTACAATGCTACTTCATTACTCTATTCCAGCATCTTTGAATATCTTCATAATAGCATGGAAATGGCAATGCTTCTTTGTTCTCAAAAACCTAGTTGAATAGGCTACCACATTTCATTTGCATCCACTCGACGCATGTTGTTAGGAATATGTGTATTAGTTTGATGATAAGTTAAACAAAACACTTAAGTAGAAATCTAGTGTTTGTAGCCTCAACGGATAAGACCATCTTGGCTATCCATTGAAGGAGTAGCTTTACTTAGAAATAAGTTTAGTATTGTAGCACATTTCATTCTCTGGATTCAAGTTGTAATTCTTAGATGTTGTGAAATTATCAGTCATGTTGACTACTAGCGGATATACAAATAGGAGGGTTAATTGTAAATATTTCATGCCTTATAATTTTGTATAAGTGAAGAAGTATCAACTGTTATTGAAGACCTTCAACGGATAAGAAATAAAGCTTCAACGGATGTCTCTAAAGCTTCAACGGATAATATCCATCAACGGATAAGTGTTTCAACGGATAAGACTTCAACTGCTAATGCATCATCGGATAAAGCTTCAATAGATAAAGCCTCAACGAATAAGGCATCAACGGATGAAAGCTTCAATGGATGCTTAGTTCAATAGCAGTTGATAGTGACAATTCATAAGCTGACAGAGGCACATGGGTTGACAGAGACAAACTGGAATCTGGCAGCCTCTAGTAGGAATCAAGAAAACGCAGCATTTCCATTCTGGTGCAAACTAGGGAGTATTCAAAGATTAACAGCTAAGCCTAAATTGCATTGGATAGAAATGAAGAGAAACATGTGAAGAGCCTTTAATTGTATTCTACAGTTTTGTCTTCACTTGTAAACTTGGTGATATATAAACCAAGTAGCAGCTAGTAATTAGATGAGAATTTTCCAGAGCTGTTTAGAAAAATCCAGAGAGAAAATCATCTAGTTTGTACTAGGAAGCAGCTGTGATTTAATTCTTTGAATCACAGATTTTCTGAAATAACACATCTCTGGTGGAACAACAAATCCACCAGAAAAGTTTTTAAGTTCTTTGTGTTCTTTACATGTGTGTTTGAATATATCTGTCTGTATTAGCCAAGCAATTCACACACATTTGCTCACTAAAACACTTAGCCTTAGAAACTGCTCAAACTTGAAAAAGTTTTGAGATTTACATTCAACCCCCCTTCTGTAAATCTCATTGTTAGTTCACTGGGAATAACAATTGGTATCAGAGCAAGCTCTTAACATACAAAGAGTTTAAAGATCTATTTTGCTAACATCATGAGCGCACAGAAGAATCCTCCTGCTATCAACATGAGTAGGAAGGATATTGGTATAAAGATTCCAGTCCGGGAAAAAGATAACTATCATCACTGGAAAGTGAAGATTTACATCTTCTTTCTCAAGATGAAAGCTACATCAACTGTATTGAAAATGGTCCTCACATCCCTCACAAAATGGCCACAGCTGCTACTGCAACAGTTGCTGTTGGATAGTCCATTCCTAAGCCAAAAGCAGAATGGACTATTGAAGACATGGAAGAAATTCGCAAGGACAAGAAAGCCATGAACATTTTGTTTAATGGCTTAGATCAAGATATGTTTGACAATGTCATCAATAGCCAAACTGCAAAGGAAGTTTGGGATACTGTACAAATCATCTGTGAAGGTACTGAGCAGGTTAGAGAGAACAAGATGCAGCTTCTTATTCAACAGCATGATTTTCACTTTGAAGAAGAAGAATCATTAAATGATACCTTCAACAGATTTCAAAAACTTTAAATGGATTAAAGCTGTATGGTAGAGTGTATCAAGTCAAGGATTCCAACTTAAAATTTCGGAGGTCTCTACCAAAGGAATGGAAGCCTATGACTGTCTCTCTAAGAAATTCTCAAGATTATAAGAACTTCACACTTGAAAGATTATATGGAATTTTGAAGACTTATGAACTTGAAATGGAGCAGGATGAGCTGTTGGAAAAGGGAAAGAGAAAAGGAGGATCAGTTACATTGTAGCTACAATGAGAAGATTGAAGCCAGGAATGAGGAGAAGATAATGCCAAGTCTCAAAATGGCACAAGCAAATCAGAATCAAGCAAGGGTAAGGAGCAAGTAGATGAGGATGAAGACAATTCCAGTCAGG
>NW_027420289.1:0-297 GCF_009905375.1 Apium graveolens
GGAAACTCAATATGTTACTCTCTGTAAAAATTTCATGATTTATGAATACTTTGAAGTCTATCCTTTATATTTTCAAAGTTCATAAGTCGTAGCAGTTTTTGTCGCGTAAATCACTTTTACTAAAACGATCATAACTTTTGATCCGTAAATCGGAATCAAGTGATTCAAGTGCCTAAAAGATCCTTATAAAATTTTCTATCCTAAAAAAGGCTATTTTTCAAGAATCTACAGTTTACAACTTCGGGACTTTCTGTAGAAACTTAAAGTTACGCTTTGTTGGTTTTAACGAAGTTACGT
>NW_027420290.1:0-29086 GCF_009905375.1 Apium graveolens
CTAGTAATTAAGAGAGATTTTTCCAGAGCTGTTTAGAAAAATATTGAGAGAAAATTCATCTAGTTTGTACTAGGATGCAGCTGTGATCAACATTGTTTAATCACAGATTTTCTAAAATACCATCTCTGGTGGAACACAAATCCACCAGAAAAGTTTTTAAGGTCTGTTGTGTTCTTTACATTTGTGCTTGAATATATATCTGTCTGTATTAGCTTAAAGCAATTCACACACTTGTTCTTCTTGAACACACAACTTTCATAAACTGCTCAAAACTTGAAAAAGTTTTGAGATTTACATTCAACCCCCCTTCTGTAAATCTCATTGTTAGTCCACTAGGAATAACAGTGTTTGACTGATAAGTTGGATGAGTGTGGTCTTGAAATGGTGATCATCACATTTCTTGGAGAAGGACCATAATGGCATGCTTGATCTGTAACTAGGGCCTACTTTCCCCTATGTCCAATGGCTCTTCTTCACTATCTCCATCCCCATCTCTAAAGAATTCTTCTGAACCACCAGTCTCATAATCAACATCACCAGCTGTTGAAGGCAAAGCTGTGATGACATCCTTAGCTCTTTGCATGGACTGTGTGGTGTGCACCAAATTGAGCATTCTTTCTGTATGTCATTGTCCTGTCCAGCTAGAAGTTGATATGCTGAAACGGGGTGAGTAAATGTCTCAGCATCCAAGGAGGTAGAATCTATAACAGCTTGAGTTTGCTGAGATAGTCCCTCCCTATTTGTATCCTGGACATTCATTAACTAACTTACAATGACATCCACCCTAATATCTCCAGTACATGCATTTCTCTCATTTTCTCTCTTTTCTTGCATCAAGGTCTCACCTTGGCTCCCCCCCCACCCTCACACCCTCACCTTCACTATCTAAGGTGGGACTCCTCACACTCATTTGCCAGTCCTGAAGAAATGGACTGCATTGGATCACTCTTTTCCTCTCCTTTTTCCTGGGAGCAACCCAGACTCTCACTCAAGTCACACCTTCCCTCAATCCTAATAGTGATTTCACAATTACTAAGTCATCTGCACTTGTAACTATAGTTGAACTTTGGAGTTGTGCAGAGACACCCGACGGATGAGAAATATCCATCGGGTTAGTAATTTGACTATCCGACGGATGACTGCTGTTAGGCACATCCATCGGGATACAATCACTACTCGATATATTCATATATATAATTCTAAAATTTAATTTGAAAAACTATAAAATTTGATTATAACGCAGAATTGCAGAATACCTTTTTTTTGCTAATTGATTACCCACACATGCAGAAGTCGAATTTCTGACCTCCGGCAAAGGGGTACAAGAGCTCAACCACTACAAACACTTTGTTAGCAGAATCGTAGAATAAACTGTAGATAAATTAAAAATTTGTAAATAAATTAATCTTAAATTTGATTCCACTATAAATAATTATTTTAAACTTTTCATTAAACTTAATGATTTTTTAAAGGAAAGAATTGTGTAAATTCATTATTTAATTTTAATAACTGAAATTTATAATTACATGTAAAATAATCAGGTAAATATATGGATACAATTTATAATTTATACAATGACACTAGATATATAAAATTTCTTTGTAAAGTTCTAGCATATCTTATTCTTGGTTCAATGCTCGTTGTGTAATTTTAAATTCAAATATTTTTTTCGAGCCAATTAAGTTTGTTGTATGAATTTGACTTAAAATTTCTTATAAAAATGAAATTAATCGACTCATTCATATTTTGCAAAAATATTAAATTACAACAAATATCTTTATCTTGACGAGAATTAGTTAAATGAATAAAATATATAATTAATAATTCCTACCTATTCTATATTCCATTCTAAATTTTAGTTTTTATATCTTATTTTAATATGAGTAAAAATAACTACTTGTTTTTTTCTTTTTATTTTATTTTAAATCTACATGTTTTATTTTACAAAATTAAGGCATTTTACTCTTTATCTAGTGTCTAAGTAGCAAACAAGAGTTATTTTTCTAATTCTCTGATGATTTTTTGGGTTTTTTCAATTTTTTAATTTTTAACAATTTTAAGAATAAAATTTAAATTATTTGACCATACATATGGAGATAATAAAATAAGAAAATTTATTTAGTTATTAGTATCAAATCACTTATTTTTAATAGGAAAAAATAAATCTTGAAAAGATAAGAATCGTACCTTCTTAAATCCCACGTCAACGATCCACTTACACTCTATCCACCATTTAGCTCCGAGCACGTGTAACAACAAATTCAAATAGACCCATCCATCTCTACACCCATCCAACGCTCCAGAACACACCACCTCATTAATCCCCGTATTTTTAATCCCACCAATCATACATAATCCACGCAACTAAAATAACCATCCCACACCTAAACAAAATCCCACTCAAATCTCCCATCTTATTAAAAACACACATCCCAAAAATGGCTCCAAAGGCAGACAAAAGGCTGGTCGAGAAATCACCGAAGCAGGCAAATGTTGGCAAGAAACTTCCGAAAGAGGCCAGTTTAGCGACGATGGAAAAAAATAAGAACAATAGAAGTAGGAAGATCTTGGAGACTTATAAGATATATATCTTTAAGGTGTTGAAGCAAATGCATCCTGATGTCGGAATATCGAGCAAGGCGATGGGGATAATGGACAGTTTTATTAATGACATTTTCGAGAAATTAGCGGGAGAGGCATCGAAGTTGGCGAAGTATAATAAGAAGCCTACACTTACGTCGAGGGAGATTCAGACCGCGGTGAAGCTAGTGTTGCCTGGGGAATTGGCTAAGAATGCTATTTTGGAAGGGACCAAGGCGGTTATCAAGTTTTGGAATTCTTAGAGATTGGGAAAATTTTATGTATTTATTTTGGCTCTAAATTCTGCTTGAATCGTTGAAGTGATTATGTTTTGTTATTGAAATGTGATCCATGAAATGATATTTAAGGTTTTATATGTTTCTTTTCCAATAAATTAAAATTAAATAGATTATAAAATTTAATCTTATATGTTTTTATGAAATGCTGTGATCAATATAATGTTATATGTGAGGAATTGTTGATATTAAAATCTATTGAATTTTTGTCGAAACTGGTTATGTGTTATCCTACATGTTTAAGGGTATAATTTTATTTTGTTTGATAGATATATACTTATTGCTTGAGATAGGTGGTTAAAAGATTAGGCAATCTCTTTGTTAAATTGTTGTATGTTAGTACTTCGTGCACTTAATATGATTTTTTGAAACTAATGTGTGTTCTCACCTTAGGATGCTTTTGTAGAAATGAATTATTGTTATTTTTATGTGTCTATGTAAAGGTTAGATTATAAACGTGAATAAGTTTATTAAATCTGTATAAAATTTAGCAAGATTTGGTTCTTTGATTGAAATTTCAGAATAATTTATTGTTGTTTGGAATATGATCTTTTTAGAAATGATACGTTTACAAAAATTAAGGTCTTTTGGTTATAATATTTTTAATGAAAGATTCTATGAAAGTATATTGATATATATTAAATACATTAAATCTGATATTGATTTTGATGTGATGTGGTACTATTAAACTAAATTACGGAGTAACGTCATTCTTAAAGTGTTCAGAATATTAAACTTGTGATGGTTTATGATGTGGGGTTATTATATAGATTGCAATTATATCTTGAATTTGGGTACTCTATTAATGTGTTACCACAAATTCATAAATCAGTTGGTAATTGTTAGTCCCTTAACAATATGGCAAGAATTACAGAAGGGGGGTTGAATGGAATTCTTGAAACTTTTTTCTGAAATAAAATGTTCTAAACTCAAATATAAATATAAGTGTATTGATTAGCACAATGCGGAATAATAACTTAAGTGAATCAAGACACAAGTAATTAAAAACAAGAGTCTTTAAAAACTTTCTGGTGGATTTGAATGATTCCACCAAAGATATATATTATATATCGAGAGAACCCTGTGTGCAGAAATGCTCACAGCTGCTTACAACAATTGAACTTCTAAGACTATAGAGAAATGCTAAGAATCCTGCTTACAAATGTTTCTCTGCTTTCTGCTTAGATCGATAGTGTCTTAGTTGCTACTACTTAGTTTATATATCACCAAGATTACAAAGTAATAAGACAAGATAATAAAATAAAAACTATCTAAATCTATCACAATGCTACTTCATTACTCTATTCCAGCATCTTGAATATCTTCATAATAGCATGGAAATGGCAATGCTTCTTTGTTCTCGAAAACCCAGTTGAATAGGCTACCACATTCCATTTGCATCCACTCGACGCATGTGACTGTGTTGTCAATGTCAATAGATATTTGAATTTTATATCCGTCGGGTTCATGATCATTCCGTCGAGTTATTGAACATCCGTCGGGTTGTCTATTTGATCATCCGTCGACTTCATTGTAGGTTATCTGTCGGGTAGCAAACTGGCACTTGACTTTATTTCATTTATGCAGAATTACAAGGACATTCATCTATGTACAATTAATCAACCTATTCTGCATATCTAGTTAAAGTCAACATGACTTGAATACTACTTACATAATCTATACAATGGTGAATGCAGAAATGTGCTACAGACTTATTGTTACATAAGCTACTCACTCGATGAATAATAAGTCATCATCCGTCGGGACTGTAAATCTTATCCGTCGAGTGCTATTTTATTTCACTAAGTAAAATCTACTAAGGTGTTTTGTTCATGAAATCATCAAGTACACAACATATACACAACAATCTCCCCCAATTATATCTACTGGAATTGTAACCATAAATTGAGAGATACTTGATGGTAACAAATACCCTAAAAATATAACTTTAGAGAAAGTAGATATTACTGAAAAGTGCTTCAAATAACAAAAATGTACAAAGTTTTGCTCACAGTCATTTTTTCAAGATACTCCTCTAGTCTGAGCAGATTTTTTCTAGTTTCTTGAAGGTCTGGATCTCTTTCCAAGCTTTCTGTTGTTTTCCTCAATCTGATTTTGGAGCTGCCTGTGGAATTCCAGTCATCAGATTCTGAGAGATTTAGCTTTCCTTGCATTTCCAAAAGAGTCTCATTGCTAGAGATGCTTCAATTGGTCTTCTAATCTAAAGAATCTTCTCACAACTTTGTCATCTATGAACTCCATCAGCCAGTAGGGTCTTAGATGTAACACCCCCAGATCCGGGGTCGGGGATCCGGGTCGTCACGGTCTTTCTTTCCACAATATCACTTCACTTAATTAATAATAAATAACCTTATGCTGTGACCCCACACTAACACACACCACAACCCGTTATAGTCTCAGAGATGAAATTTAAATAAGTACAAGTCTTTGAATCCACAATTTAAAAGTTATTACAACCCAAAATGATTACTTGATAAATTTACAGTTAATTGCCATTATCTGCCACAAGTTATAATTATACATAATTGATTCTCAAAAGTAGATGGTCTGATCTACAATAGATCTACCTCTGCAGCTATAGCAGCTACAACATCAACGGGAAGACGCGGGACGCTTCCCACGCGCTTGCGCTGGGTCTGCTGGGGTCTGGCCATCTCTCCTAACTGTTGTTGTGTGATGAAGAAATAAAGCAAGGGTGAGCAGCAAGCCCACCAAAATAATATGTATAATGATTTACAATATATGAGCCTACTCATAATACTCATGAAAGTCTTGGTCAAAAGAAATGAACCAAGTTTGATATCTTAATGCGATGAAGTCGCAAAATATTCAGTATATATACATATATACTTTTCAAAATATTGGAAGTCCTCTTCCATGCATAATATCACAAAGTCCCAGTGTATAACTGTATATAAAAAAAATATCGTTGCAAGGTGATCTCATATATCTAACCTTGTCTCAACGTTTTTCTGAAAATCTTTGTCATTCATAAGACAATTATTAATTAGATATAAGTTTAAAAGATGAGGTTACCAAATACCCCAATATACTTATATCTTTCCCAATACTACTTGAACTACCACCGTTCAAGTTATAATCAGTTTCAAAAGTTCATCACATAGATGAGACTACAAGACAAGATTTGAATAGATTCAATCTTTGAAATATTATTGAATGAAATAAAGTTACGAGATACTTATTTAGTCCCGATATATATATATCCACATATATATATCTCTTAAACATTTCCTGGAACCTCTGTTATGTAAAGTATGAACAGAGTTTGAAACATCCAATGAACTTTGGAAAGGAAAAGAATTTTGGCATAAACCCGATATCTCGCTGATCAGGCAAAGATACCAATAAGTAACCTTTTCTACTAGTAGATGGACGAATTCCCCACTGGTCATCACCCTGGTCATAATTAAGACCTATGCTGGACTGCCACTCAGCCACTTATGCATTTGATGGACTCCCACTGAGCCACTTACACAATAATAGACCGTACCCCGGCCTGTCGCTTATGCCGACTCAATGAGAGGGGCTTACTTCCCGAACGTTGGGCAAGTAATCAATTCATTTACCAAATCTGCAACCTTGTTGCGAATATAAAATACACCACAGAGCCGGATTCCCCAGGTTTTGAGCGAGTATTTAAATCCCCTTAAAAGGAAGATCTTAAATATAAAAATGAGTTTTGGGATCCGCTCTGACTTTTAAAAATCATTTTGAAGACTCGAAAACACTTTAAAGAGTGTTTGGAGTAAGGCTGATTTAATGAAGTAAATCAGTCCCCAGAATATTTTAGAAAATGACTGAATATTATTATTTTAATTAATATTCCCATAAAGAATAATCTTTATAAAAATAATTGAAGTAGAAGTTTTAAAACTTATACTTAAAACGAATATTAAATAACCAAAGATATACTTATATAAAAGTATTATCTTTATTTGAATAACCGAAAATAAGTTTGATTATTTACACCTTATTCTTTAATAAAATAAAGAATATACCTCAGCAAATAATCGGAGTCATAGATCCTCAAATGAATATTCAGATAATATTCAATAAATAAAATACGCTGAGTCATAATACCTCGAATGAATATTATAAATAATATTCATTAAATAAAATAAAGGAGTCATACATCCTCAAATGAATATTCAAATAATATTCAATAAATAAATAAAAGGAGTCATAAGTCCTCGAATGAATATTCAAATAATATTCAATAAATAATATAAAAGAGTCATAAGCCCTCGAATGATATTCGAAATAATATTCAATAATAAATAAAGTTTAAAGTTATCGAATAAACCTTATTCGATTAATAGTTTGGAAAACTATAACCATATATAAATAAATATATATATATATATATCCATATCCATATATATACAAAATCTACTCGGGATCCTCGACTCCCGGTTTTAGAAAATATTTTCACCTTTGGGTCCCTATACTAAGGGTATACGCAAATACCGCTTATCTCTAGCATAGGTATTATGCAACGAATAAGCATTTGAACCAACAGATATATATTTCAAGAATATGAAACAGGCATGCATATATACCATATCACATGCTACAATATATCGCAACATTTGCTAATATAAACATCATGCATCTATCGCAAGATAATGCATATACATATATACATCACAACAACAGTATAACGGATAGAATACTTGCCTGAGCGACTGGGGTTACGAATGGCTCGGGACGAGTCTGGTAACCTATAAACAACAAGTAAGTTGGAATTAAACCAAAGTCACTTGTAAATCTATACTTTAACTAACTTAGACTCTAACGCTTATTCTGCGCTTACTGATTCGCTTAAGTCACTCGGGTACCCTCGGCTCCACCATTTTTAATAATTTAACCTTTACGAGTTTTTAAAGCGATTCCTTCGCGAATGTCTTACCAACTGCCTAACACACTTACCATAAATGTTTCATACATTAATTAACCCTTTTTGGTCTTTAACCTATGTTTCAAAGTAAGGCGAGGGAAAAAGTTTCGTTCGCGAAACGCCGTTACTTGAAACGGTCGTTTCTCCTAAACCGTGCATCGGAATCGAACGAACTACATATCAAAACGAAGCTCGTAACATGAGCTACCTAAACATGGCAGTGGTCACAATCTAGCAGGGGGTCCTCGGGTCCTAATGTTATGCACAAAACAGTCTAAAGAAAATCGGACGTTACGACGGCTATGTTTACGCGATTACCAATATTTATACCACTCCAATTCTTTACCAATTCACTACAAACCACCCAACCATCATCAATACCTCAAACACAACTTATATCAAGGCAAGGTCAGTCCATAATCTCAAGGTTTTCCAACTTATTCAACCACAAACATGATCTACTAACCATAACTTAAGATTCATTAACCATTAACCAAGATTCATATCCAAAATCACCACAAATCCAACCAAACCATCTATCATACATGGATCTTGCTATTCATACATGGATATTTCTATATATACATTAATCCATTATACTCATCAAAACTCAAAGTTCAAACTATAAGTTAAAGGTGAAAGTTGTTTATACCTCCTTGAAGCTTCCTAACACAACCCAAGAGCTTTGAATGCCTAAAAGAACCTTGATCCTTGCTTGTATAACCTTAATCTTTCATAAAAATTCAAGAAAACTAAAGTTATTTCTTGAAGGTTACTATTCACCATCTTCTTCCTTGATTTATAGAAAAAGATTGGCTTGGAATTAGAAGCTTAAACTTATAGGAAGTATGTAACTATCCATGGGGAAGCTTAGATAATTACCTTGCTAAATAGTAAGTGGTGGAGCTTGGATCTTCAAATTTTAAGAAATGGGCCGAGAGCTAGCTTGGGAAGAAGATATTTTTGTGTTTTGTTTGATGAAAATGAAATGATTTGCTTGGTTGGTTGATTTTTGTGTTGTTTTTGGTTAATGACTTAATTAACCTTGATTTTGTGTGGTTATAATTCAACCACACTTCCTTCCCTTCTATGTCATGCTTGTGTCACCTTGCACATGTCATTATGCTCCCACTTGTCCACACCTTGTGGTTTGATGATGTCACAATCCCTGGCTTCTTGTACAAGCTTGTCTCTTGGTCACTTATTTGTTTTACGGTTCGCTTATCTTTCGTTCTCGTTTATCGTTTGAGGGATCATACCCGGGATCTTATTACTTAGGTTCCCTTAACCTTTCTCAATATATTATATTCCTTTTATGATCCTCTCCTATAATCCTTTAATTTCAATCCTTTTTATCCTGTTACCTTATACTCAATTCTCTCCGTATCTTGTGGATTTCCGGGAAAAATCAAAGTGTTCGGAATTGGATTCTGACGATCTTTACATACACTTATATACCACATAGAGTACTAATAATATCCCATAAGATCAATAACAGAACCCCTACATAGCGTGGCATGAAAAGTTTTCTCGTTCAGCAAAAACACTATTCATAAGGGTTTCAAAATTTCTCAAAAATTGGGGTTATTACATTAGATGCAATCTTCTCCCTGTGTAAGGGATTATTAGAGTCTTTGGGAGTGCATCTTTAGCTCTAATATTCCTTAGTTCTTCAATCTTCTTGCAGTAATGTTGAACCCAAAGTTCTTCTTGAAGGATGAATAGACTTTAATCAGTAAAGCTTGGCTTTCTTGAAGGATCTTGTGAAGAGGCCACTGAATCTCCTTTCCTCCTTTGTACTTGAACACTAACCTTTCAGGTAGGTGTCTGTATGCATCAATTCCTCTCACTTCATCTAGTTCATCCAGATAGAGCTTTAGATCAGAAAATTCTTTGATGTCACACAAGTACATATAGTCTCCCTTACTAAGTTTAGATTGAGCTTTGACTTGAGAGTTGGATTTTAGAGGTGACACCTTCACTTTCTTGACTGCTCTTGACTTTGTTCTTTTTGGCTTGCTAAGGATTGGTAGATTGAAGTCAGAAATTGGTATATTCTCCCATTCTATTGGCTCATCCTTGGGCACAATAGATTCACCATGAATATTCCTGTAAGGATCCACCACTCTGATATCTTCAAATACCACAGAGGGATTTGATGCTTGAGTTGTAGATGGTGTGGATTCCTTAGGAAATTGATCTTCCAATTCCTTGTCAACAATATCCAGTTTCCTTTTAGTTCTTTTAGCCAATTCCTTCTTTCTTGGAGATTTCTTCTGTTGTTCAACTTGCTTCTTTGATTCAATAGCTTCAGCTGGTTGAGAAGGAATTTGTTGTGATGAATTTACAGCATGTAGCTTGGCCAAGATTGCAATCTGCTCTTTCTTTTGTTTAGTCTTTTTAGCATCCAGAGCAGCTTGCTTCTTTTCCTGCTTCAATCTAGCCTTTTCTTCTCTCTTTGCTTGAGCAAATTGAGGATGTCCAGCCACCACACAAATTTCTTTCCCATTTTTAAAAATCTTGGCAATTCTCCTTCCGGAAGCTGAATCAGCTGGATCTTTGTATAAAGCAATTGACCTTGACAGAAGCTTCTTCTCATCAGGATTAGGTGTTTCATACACAGTGTCCAAAGGGTTCTTCAATGATGACTTTGAGTAGTTTACCCTTGGTTTAAGAATTAATTCAGCCTTTGGAGATTTGATGCAGGAAGATTGTCCTTTTTTCAGATAGTTCATGCTCATCTCATTCACACTAATTTGCTTGACTTGAGAGTGATGGATGGATGACTTAACTGGATCCTTGACAAGTTCAAACTTCTTCTGTATTTCCTCATCAATCTTTTACCAGTTGACTAAACTCAACTTTTCCTTATCAGCTGCTCTTAAGTTGGCTGCTGCTGCATTGATCAGATCTATACTATCTGTAACTGATGGCTTTGAGATAGTAATTGAAGGTACAATTACTTTAGTGATTTAAATTTGAAGCCTCTCCCCCTCACTTGATCCTTTCTCCCCCTTTTTGTTATCATCAATTTGAGTAGAGGAGGGGGTTTGAGCAGCCACCAGTTTTTGAAGTAGATCAGTCTGTTGGGCTTGATGGAGATGAATGGCAGTTAAAGATGCTTCCATGGCTGACATTCTTTGTCCAAGGCATCTATCTTGGTTGACAGATCATAATTTTCCTTAATTGCCTCTTGATGTCAAGCATTGTAGCTTTTGGAAGTTTAGAGTCTATCCTGTCTGAAATAGCCTTTTTTATCTCCTTAATATCATTCTTCATAGTATTCACATCTCTAGCTTGCTGGAAGCCTTGGATTTGCTGAAGTTGCTGGGAGGCTAGATGTGCCTGAAGGAGCTTCTTGGTGCAAGCATTGATAGTGGTTTGAAGAGCAGTATTGGTCTGATTGATTAATTGGATCAGGGTTGTCTTGAAGTAATGCTCATCACAGTGCTTTGAGAATGCCCATGATGGCATGCCTGACCTTGAACTTGAGCTCACTTCTCCACCTATGTCCATTGCTTCATCTTCACTATCCCCACTCCCATCTCCAAAGAAATCAGCTGAACCACCAGTCTCATAGTCCACATCACCAGCTGTAAAAGGCAAAGCTGTGATGGCATCCTTAGCTCTCATTAGGGACTGTGTGGTATGCACCAAATTCAGCATCCTTTCTGCATTGTCATTGCCCCGTTCAGCTAAAAGTTGATAAGATGGAACAAGGTGAGTAAATGCCTCAACATCAAGGGAAGTGGAATCTATAACAACTTTAGGATGCTGAGATAGTCCTTCCCTGTCTGCATCCTGGACATTCATTGACTCACTAGCAATGACATCCATCCTTATTACTCCAGTACCTGCATTTCTCTCATGTTCTCTCTTTGTTGCATCAGGGTCTCACCCTGGCTCCCCACCCTCACACCCTCACCTTCACCTACTAAGGTGGGACTCCTCTCACTCTCTTTTGCCAATCCTGAAGAAATGGATTGCAGATTTTCACTCATTTTCTCTCCTTTTTCCTGGGAGCAACCCAGACTCTCACTCAAAACACTCTTCTCTCTCAATCCTAAGAGTGACTGTACAACCACTAAATCTTCCGCACTTGAAATAATTGAAGTTTGAAATTATGCAGAGATACTCGACGGATGAGTGATATCCATCGAGTGAGTGGTTTTGCTATCCGACGGATAACTGCTGTTAGGCTTATCCGTCGAGATACAATCATTACTCGACGGATGAGCAATATCCGTCGAGAGAGTAGAAATAAATGAGCTGGGAATAGAAACTATTGTTGACTCTGTGCTGATTGAAGATATTTTAGGCACATATGACACAACAGTTCCTGAAAGAATTGGCAAGTGAGCCAACAAATCATCTAAAAGATGATGCTCACTTGCACTAGATTTTGGCTTCCCCAACATAGTTAAAGAAGGGGATCAGGAATTGATGTGTTTATCATATCCACATCCAGAGAATTTGTTGGTGAGTTTGGTGTTTGAGGTGCTTCTATAACTAGATATTTTGGATGTGACTCCACATTTATTGGAGTCACATCAAATTGAATTTGTGAAGGTGCCGTGACTGTGTCTTTAACACCAGTTTGCACAGTGTGTGTACCCTGTGCATCTCCAAAGGTTTTTGATTTCTTCTTTCTGGCATAAGTTTGGGGTGAGCTTGTGTCCCTAACCCTTTTGGCCTGTGCTCTTGGTTGAGAGCTTTGTTCAATAGCTACATCCTTTTGGAGGATGCAGCTAGAAATGAGCTTTTGTCCTTTTTAAAGCACTGCAGTTTGTTGGGAAACTACAGTGTGGCTAGGCTGGGATTCACTTAACTCTCCAACCTTATTCTTGGGGTTTCTTTTATGTTCACCCTTTCCCTCACCTAACTTACCCTCCTTAACACTCCCCTCTTTGGCTTTAGTGGATTTTTCAACTGGCATCTTTTGGGAGATACCAGCGGGGGCTTTCTTTGGTTTGGATTTGAAATAATTGAAGGTTTGGCAGCTTTGGTAGGCAACTGTTTGGTCATTGACACAGTTGCCATAGCTTGAACTCAAAGAAATTGTGGAGGTTGGAATAGTTGTAAGGATAGGTGAACTTACCTCACTTACCTGAGGTGCTTGCATTACAGGAAAATAGAATATTGGCACATCCTTGTGATGATTGGCCCTGTTTCAAATCTGCAATGAGCCTTCTCTCTTGAACCCAACAATCTAGTTTGTTGTTAGGGTTCTCAAGCACAATCTCTTCACAGAGGTGGTTAGCTAATAACATAAGAAATCTAGCATAATACACATTCTTACCTCTTTTATTTAAATCTCCTAATTTAAAACCTAACTCAAACAAGACAAGATCACTGAAATTGTAGAATTTATCTGTAACTAGCATGTAGAGCATGTTAAGCATGGAAATATTCACTGAATCAAAATTACTGATCTTTCCTGAGAAAACCTTTGTAACCACATCACACAAGAAACACCACTCTTTCCTAAGACCCATTCTCCTAATATCACTCAGTTTAGAAGTAGGATGTGCATAGTGCATGGAATTAAGCATATTGATTATATCAGTGTTAGTGTGTGGTGAAGTCATATTGTTATCAGGAATTTTGAAACATGCTTTTATCATATCACTATTGATACAGAATTCTTTACCTTTAATGGTTAGAGTGATGGTCTTATCTATAGAGTTGTAGGTAACAGTGGTCCATATCTCTTCAACAACTTCACAAAAGATTGTGCGTGATTCCAGGATGGCATATTTGAGCTTGCAATTCTTCACAAAGTCCATCATCTTGTGATAGTCTCCAGATTGCTGAATACCCTTATTCACTAGTACGGTGAAATTGTTCTTCTCATAAATGAACCCAGTTTGAGACATAATCTTTACAACATGTGCCATTGTTAGAGAATAAAAGCTTGAAGAGAAAGAGAGTAAGTGCTTTGAGAGAGAATGAAATTAGAGCAGTTGAATTGAGAATGATAAAAGAAAAGCAATTGCAATGAAATAAGCTTTTATACTATCTCAAAAATAACTGATAAAAATAATAAAGTAAATAAAGTAACCAATAGAAATTGCCTAAAATAGCCGTTTAAAAATAAACTGTAAAAATTCCACTCATTATCCGTCGTGTTATGCTAACAAACTGTAAGTATACTCGATGGATAATGTACAGGGAATTAATGGCTGAGATTAAGACAATTCGACGGAAGAGGAAAAACTGTTATCCGTCAAGACATAAATATTCCAGAAATATAATTGATTTTGTTAGCAAATAGTATATTGACAGATGATCAAACTCGATGGAAGGATCATCCGTCGAGATGTAAATTTTGACTAAGCCAAAATCTCATCTATGTCTGACAAATTAATTAAATTTCTGGCTACATTTCAACTTGCAAATTAACTCAGATAGATTTAAGAGTAATTAAGCATACCTAACTCACTTACCAACCTTGAAAAGGTGGATTCATCCAGTGGCTTGGTAAAGATATCTGCAAGCTGCTTCTCACTTGGAACAAAATGTATCCACAGTACCATTCATTACATGTTCCCTTATGAAGTGGTACTTGATATCTATGTGCTTTGTCCTTGAATGTTGTACTGGATTTTCAGTGATGGCAATTGCACTTGTGTTATCACATAAATAGGAATCCTTTCAACTTACAAACCATAGTCTAGCAATTGATTTTTCATCCATAATATCTGTGCACAACAACTACCAGCAGCAATATATTCAGCTTCAGCTGTAGAAGTAGGAATGATCTACCATGAAGCAATATATTGCTGCTGGTAGTTGTTGTGCACAGATATTATGGATGAAAAATCAATTGCTAGACTATGGTTTGTAAGTTGAAAGGATTCCTATTTTATGTGATAACACAAGTGCAATTGCCATCACTGAAAATCCAGTACAACATTCAAGGACAAAGCACATAGATATCAAGTACACTTCATAAGGGAACATGTAATGAATGGTACTGTGGAACTACATTTGTTCCAAGTGAGAAGCAGCTTGCAGATCTTTACCAAGCCACTGGATGAATCCACCTTTTCAAGGTTGGTAAGTGAGTTAGGTATGCTTAATTACTCTTAAATCTATGAGTTAATTTGCAAGTTGAAATGTAGCCAGAAATTTAATTAATTTGTCAGACATAGATGAGATTTTGGCTTAGTCAAAATTTACATCTCGACGGATGATCCTTCCATCGAGTTTGATCATCTGTCAATATACTATTTGCTAACAAAAATCAATTATATTTCTGGAATATTTTATGTCTTGACGGATAACAGTTTTCCTCTTCCGTCGAATTGTCTTAATCTCAGCCATTAATTCCCTGTACATTATCCATCGAGTATACTTACAGTTGTTAGCATAACACGACGGATAATGAGTGGAATTTTTACAGTTATTTTTAAACGGCTATTTTAGGCAATTTCTATTGGTTACTTTATTTTACTTTATTATTTTTATCAGTTATTTTGAGATAGTATAAAAGCTTATTTCATTGCAATTGCTTTTCTTTTATCATTCTCAATTCAACTGCTCTATTTCATTCTCTCCAAAGCACTTACTCTTTCTCTTCAAGCTTTTATTCTCTAACAATGGCACATGTTGTAAAGATTATGTCTCAAACTGGGTTCATTTATGAGAAGAACAATTTCACCGTACTAGTGAATAAGGGTATTCAGCAATCTGGAGACTATCACAAGATGATGGACTTTGTGAAGAATTGCAAGCTCAAATATGCCATCCTGGAATCACGCACAATCTTTTGTGAAGTTGTTGAAGAGATATGGACCACTGTTACCTACAACTCTATAGATAAGACCATCACTCTAACCATTAAAGGTAAAGAATTCTGTATCAATAGTGATATGATAAAAGCATGTTTCAAAATTCCTGATAACAATTGACTTCACCACACACTAACACTGATATAATCAATATGCTTAATTCCATGCACTATGCACATCTACTTCTAAACTGAGTGATATTAGGAGAATGGGTCTTAGGAAAGAGTGGTGTTTCTTGTGTGATGTGGTTACAAAGGTTTCTCAGGAAAGATCAGTAATTTTGATTCAGTGAATATTTCCATGCTTAACATGCTCTACATGCTAGTTACAGATAAATTCTACAATTTCAGGTCTTGTCTTGTTTGAGTTAGGTTTTAAATTAGGAGATTTAAATAAAAGAGGTAAGAATGTGTATTATGCTAGATTTCTTATGTATTAGCTAACCACCTCTGTGAAGAGATTGTGCTTGAGAACCCTAACAACAAACTAGATTGTTGGGTTCAAGAGAGAAGGCTCATTGCAGATTTGAACAGGGCCAATCATCACAAGGATGTGCCAATATTCTATTTTCCTGTAATGCAAGCACCTCAGGTAAGTGAGGTAAGTTCACCTATCCTTACAACTATTCCAACCTCCACAATTTCTTTGAGTTCAAGCTATGGCAACTGTGTCAATGACCAAACAGTTGCCTACCAAAGCTGCCAAACCTTCAATTATTTCAAAATCCAAACCAAAGAAAGCCCCCGTGGTATCTCCCAAAAGATGCCAGTTGAAAAATCCACTAAAGCCAAAGAGGGGAGTGTTAAGGAGGGTAAGTTAGGTGAGGGAAAGGGTGAACATAAAAGAAACCCCAAGAATAAGGTTGGAGAGTTAAGTGAATCCCAGCCTAGCCACACTGTAGTTTCCCAACAAACTGCAGTGCTTAAAAAGGACAAAAGCTCATTTCTAGCTGCATCCTCCCAAAAGGATGTAGCTATTGAACAAAGCTCTCAACCAAGAGCACAGGCCAAAAGGGTTAGGGACACAAGCTCACCCAAACTTATGCCAGAAAGAAGAAATCAAAAACCTTTGGAGATGCACAGGGTACACACACTGTGCAAACTGGTGTTAAAGACACAGTCACGGCACCTTCACAAATTCAATTGATGTGACTCCAATAAATGTGGAGTCACATCCAAAATATCTAGTTATAGAAGCACCTCAAACACCAAACTCACCAACAAATTCTCTGGATGTGGATATGATAAACACATCAATTCCTGATTCCCTTCTTTAACTATGTTGGGGAAGCCAAAATCTAGTGCAAGTGAGCATCATCTTTTAGATGATTTGTTGGCTCATTGCCAATTCTTTCAGGAACTGTTGTGTCATATGTGCCTAAAATATCTTCAATCAGCACAGAGTCAACAATAGTTTCTATTCCCAGCTCATTTATTTCTACTCTCTCGACGGATATTGCTCATCCGTCGAGTAATGATGTATCTCGACGGATAAGCCTAACAGCAGTTATCCCGGATAGCAAAACCACTCACTCGATGGATATCACTCATCCGTCGAGTATCTTGCATAATTTCAAACTTCAATTATTTCAAGTGCGGAAGATTTAGTGTTGTACAGTCACTCTTAGGATTGAGAGAGAAGAGTGTTTTGAGTGAGAGTCTGGGTTGCTCCAGGAAAAAGGAGAGAAAATGAGTGAAATCTGCAATCCATTTCTTCAGGATTGGCAAAAGAGAGTGAAGGAGTCCCACCTTAGTAGGTGAAGGTGAGGGTGTGAGGGTGGGGAGCCAGGGTGAGACCCTGATGCAACAAAAGAGAGAACATGAGAGAAATGCAGGTACTGGAGTAATAAGGATGGATGTCATTGCTAGTGAGTCAATGAATGTCCAGGATGCAGACAGGAAGGACTATCTCAGCATCCTAAAGTTGTTATAGATTCCACTTCCCTGATGTTGAGGCATTTACTCACCTTGTCCATCTTATCAACTTTAGCTGAACGGGGCAATGACAATGCAGAAAGGATGCTGAATTTGGTGCATACCACACAGTCCCTAATGAGAGCTAAGGATGCCATCACAGCTTTGCCTTTTACAGCTGGTGATGTGGACTATGAGACTGGTGGTTCAGCTGATTTCTTTGGAGAGGGAGTGGGGATAGTGAAGATGAAGCAATGGACTAGGTGGAGAAGTGAGCTCAAGTTCAAGGTCAGGCATGCCATCATGGGCATTCTCAAAGCACTGTGATGAGCATTACTCAAGACAACCCTGATCCAATTAATCAATCAGACCAATACTGCTCTTCAAACCACTATCAATGCTTGCACCAAGAAGCTCCTTCAGGCACATCTAGCCTCCCAGCAACTTCAGCAAATCCAAGGCTTCCAGCAAGCTAGAGATGTGAATACTATGAAGAATGATATTAAGGAGATAAAAAAGGCTATTTCAGACAGGATAGACTCTAAAACTTCCAAAAGCTACAATGCTTGAATCAGAGGCAATTAAGGAAAAATTATGATCTGTCAACCAAGATAGATGCCTTGGACACAAGAATGTCAGCCATGGAAGCATCTTTAACTGCCATTCATCTCCATCAAGCCAACAGACTGATCTACTTCAAAAAACTGGTGGCTGCTCAAACCCCCTCCTCTACTCAAATTGATGATAACAAAAAGGGGGAGAAAGGATCAAGTGAGGGGGAGAGGCTTCAAATTTAAATCACTAAAGTAATTGTACCTTCAATTACTATCTCAAAGCCATCAGTTACAGATAGTATAGATCTGATCAATGCAGCAGCAGCCAACTTAAGAGCAGCGTGATAAGGAAAAGTTGAGTTTAGTCAACTGGTAAAAGATTGATGAGGAAATACAGAAGAAGTTTGAATTGTCAAGGATCCAGTTAAGTCATCCATCCATCACTCTCAAGTCAAGCAAATTAGTGTGAATGAGATGAGCATGAACTATCTGAAAAAAGGACAATCTTCCCTGCATCAAATCTCAAAGGCTGAATTAATTCTTAAACCAGGGTAAACTACTCAAAGTCATCATTGAAGAAACCCTTTGGACACTGTGTATGAAACCACCTAATCCTGATGAGAAGAAGCTTCTGTCAAGGTCAATTGCTTTATACAAAGATCCAGCTGATTCAGCTTCCGGAAGGAGAATTGCCAAGATTTTTAAAAATGGAAAGAAATTTGTGTGGGGCTGGACATCCTCAATTTGCTCAAGCAAAGAGAGAAGAAAAGGCTAGATTGAAGCAGGAAAAGAAGCAAGCTGCTCTGGATGCTAAAAAAGACTAAACAAAAGAAAGAGCAGATTGCAATCTTGGCCAAGCTACATGCTGTAAATTCATCACAACAAATTCCTTCTCAACCAGCTGAAGCTATTGAATCAAAGAAGCAAGTTGAACAACAGAAGAAATCTCCAAGAAAGAAGGAATTGGCTAAAAGAACTAAAAGGAAACTGGATATTGTTGACAAGGAATTGGAAGATCAATTTCCTAAGGAATCCACACCATCTACAACTCAAGCATCAAATCCCTCTGTGGTATTTGAAGATATCAGAGTGGTGGATCCTTACAGGAATATTCATGGTGAATCTATTGTGCCCAAGGATGAGCCAATAGAATGGGAGAATATACCAATTTCTGACTTCAATCTACCAATCCTTAGCAAGCCAAAAAGAACAAAGTCAAGAGCAGTCAAGAAAGTGAAGGTGTCACCTCTAAAATCCAACTCTCAAGTCAAAGCTCAATCTAAACTTAGTAAGGGAGACTATATGTACTTGTGTGACATCAAAGAATTTTCTGATCTAAAGCTCTATCTGGATGAACTAGATGAAGTGAGAGGAATTGATGCATACAGACACCTACCTGAAAGGTTAGTGTTCAAGTACAAAGGAGGAAAGGAGATTCAGTGGCCTCTTCACAAGATCCTTCAAGAAAGCCAAGCTTTACTGATTAAAGTCTATTCATCCTTCAAGAAGAACTTTGGGTTCAACATTACTGCAAGAAGATTGAAGAACTAAGGAATATTAGAGCTAAAGATGCACTCCCAAAGACTCTAATAATCCCTTACACAGGGAGAAGATTGCATCTAATGTAATAACCCCAATTTTTGAGAAATTTTGAAACCCTTATGAATAGTGTTTTTGCTGAACGAGAAAACTTTTCATGCCACGCTATGTAGGGGTTCTGTTATTGATCTTATGGGATATTATTAGTACTCTATGTGGTATATAAGTGTATGTAAAGATCGTCAGAATCCAATTCCGAACACTTTGATTTTTCCCGGAAATCCACAAGATACGGAGAGAATTGAGTATAAGGTAACAGGATAAAAAGGATTGAAATTAAAGGATTATAGGAGAGGATCATAAAAGGAATATAATATATTGAGAAAGGTTAAGGGAACCTAAGTAATAAGATCCCGGGTATGATCCCTCAAACGAAACGAGAACGAAAGATAAGCGAACCGTAAAACAAATAAGTGACCAAGAGACAAGCTTGTACAAGAAGCCAGGGATTGTGACATCATCAAACCACAAGGTGTGGACAAGTGGGAGCATAATGACATGTGCAAGGTGACACAAGCATGACATAGAAGGGAAGGAAGTGTGGTTGAATTATAACCACACAAAATCAAGGTTAATAATTAACCAAAAACAACACAAAAATCAACCAACCAAGCAAATCATTCATTTTCATCAAACAAAAACAAAAATATCTTCTTCCCAAGCTAGCTCTCGGCCCATTTCTTAAAATTTGAAGATCCAAGCTCCACCACTTACTATTTAGCAAGGTAATTATCTAAGCTTCCCCATGGATAGTTACATACTTCCTATAAGTTTAAGCTTCTAATTCCAAGCCAATCTTTTTCTATAAATCAAGGAAGAAGATGGTGAATAGTAACCTTCAAGAAATAACTTTAGTTTTCTTGAATTTTTATGAAAGATTAAGGTTATACAAGCAAGGATCAAGGTTCTTTTAGGCATTCAAAGCTCTTGGGTTGTGTTAGGAAGCTTCAAGGAGGTATAAACAACTTTCACCTTTAACTTATAGTTTGAACTTTGAGTTTTGATGAGTATAATGGATTAATGTATATATAGAAATATCCATGTATGAATAGCAAGATCCATGTATGATAGATGGTTTGGTTGGATTTGTGGTGATTTTGGATATGAATCTTGGTTAATGGTTAATGAATCTTAAGTTATGGTTAGTAGATCATGTTGTGGTTGAATAAGTTGGAAAACCTTGAGATTATGGACTGACCTTGCCTTGATATAAGTTGTGTTTGAGGTATTGATGATGGTTGGGTGGTTTGTAGTGAATTGGTAAAGAATTGGAGTGGTATAAATATTGGTAATCGCGTAAACATAGCCGTCGTAACGTCCGATTTTCTTTAGACTGTTTTGTGCATAACATTAGGACCCGAGGACCCCTGCTAGATTGTGACCACTGCCATGTTTAGGTAGCTCATGTTACGAGCTTCGTTTTGATATGTAGTTCGTTCGATTCCGATGCACGGTTTAGGAGAAACGACCGTTTCAAGTAACGGCGTTTCGCGAACGAAACTTTTTCCCTCGCCTTACTTTGAAACATAGGTTAAAGACCAAAAAGGGTTAATTAATGTATGAAACATTTATGGTAAGTGTGTTAGGCAGTTGGTAAGACATTCGCGAAGGAATCGCTTTAAAACTCGTAAAGGTTAAATTATTAAAAATGGTGGAGCCGAGGGTACCCGAGTGACTTAAGCGAATCAGTAAGCGCAGAATAAGCGTTAGAGTCTAAGTTAGTTAAAGTATAGATTTACAAGTGACTTTGGTTTAATTCCAACTTACTTGTTGTTTATAGGTTACCAGACTCGTCCCGAGCCATTCGTAACCCCAGTCGCTCAGGCAAGTATTCTATCCGTTATACTGTTGTTGTGATGTATATATGTATATGCATTATCTTGCGATAGATGCATGATGTTTATATTAGCAAATGTTGCGATATATTGTAGCATGTGATATGGTATATATGCATGCCTGTTTCATATTCTTGAAATATATATCTGTTGGTTCAAATGCTTATTCGTTGCATAATACCTATGCTAGAGATAAGCGGTATTTGCGTATACCCTTAGTATAGGGACCCAAAGGTGAAAATTTTCTAAAACCGGGAGTCGAGGATCCCGAGTAGATTTTGTATATATATGGATATGGATATATATATATATATTTATTTATATATGGTTATAGTTTTCCAAACTATTAATCGAATAAGGTTTATTCGATAACTTTAAACTTTATTTATTATTGAATATTATTTCGAATATCATTCGAGGGCTTATGACTTTTATATTATTTATTGAATATTATTTGAATATTCATTCGAGGACTTATGACTCCTTTTATTTATTTATTGAATATTATTTGAATATTCATTTGAGGATGTATGACTCCTTTATTTTATTTAATGAATATTATTTATAATATTCATTCGAGGTATTATGACTCAGCGTATTTTATTTATTGAATATTATCTGAATATTCATTTGAGGATCTATGACTCCGATTATTTGCTGAGGTATATTCTTTATTTTATTAAAGAATAAGGTGTAAATAATCAAACTTATTTTCGGTTATTCAAATAAAGATAATACTTTTATATAAGTATATCTTTGGTTATTTAATATTCGTTTTAAGTATAAGTTTTAAAACTTCTACTTCAATTATTTTTATAAAGATTATTCTTTATGGGAATATTAATTAAAATAATAATATTCAGTCATTTTCTAAAATATTCTGGGGACTGATTTACTTCATTAAATCAGCCTTACTCCAAACACTCTTTAAAGTGTTTTCGAGTCTTCAAAATGATTTTTAAAAGTCAGAGCGGATCCCAAAACTCATTTTTATATTTAAGATCTTCCTTTTAAGGGGATTTAAATACTCGCTCAAAACCTGGGGAATCCGGCTCTGTGGTGTATTTTATATTCGCAACAAGGTTGCAGATTTGGTAAATGAATTGATTACTTGCCCAACGTTCGGGAAGTAAGCCCCTCTCATTGAGTCGGCATAAGCGACAGGCCGGGGTACGGTCTATTATTGTGTAAGTGGCTCAGTGGGAGTCCATCAAATGCATAAGTGGCTGAGTGGCAGTCCAGCATAGGTCTTAATTATGACCAGGGTGATGACCAGTGGGGAATTCGTCCATCTACTAGTAGAAAAGGTTACTTATTGGTATCTTTGCCTGATCAGCGAGATATCGGGTTTATGCCAAAATTCTTTTCCTTTCCAAAGTTCATTGGATGTTTCAAACTCTGTTCATACTTTACATAACAGAGGTTCCAGGAAATGTTTAAGAGATATATATATGTGGATATATATATATCGGGACTAAATAAAGTATCTCGTAACTTTATTTCATTCAATAATATTTCAAAGATTGAATCTATTCAATCTTGTCTTGTAGTCTCATCTATGTGATGAACTTTTGAAACTGATTATAACTTGAACGGTGGTAGTTCAAGTAGTATTGGGAAAGATATAAGTATATTGGGGTATTTGGTAACCTCATCTTTTAAACTTATATCTAATTAATAATTGTCTTATGAATGACAAAGATTTTCAAAAACGTTGAGACAAGGTTAGATATATGAGATCACCTTGCAACGATATTTTTTTTATATACAGTTATACACTGGGACTTTGTGATATTATGCATGGAAGAGGACTTCCAATATTTTGAAAAGTATATATGTATATATACTGATATTTTGCGACTTCATCGCATTAAGATATCAAACTTGGTTCATTTCTTTTGACCAAGACTTTCATGAGTATTATGAGTAGGCTCATATATTGTAAATCATTATACATATTATTTTGGTGGGCTTGCTGCTCACCCTTGCTTTATTTCTTCATCACACAACAACAGTTAGGAGAGATGGCCAGACCCCAGCAGACCCAGCGCAAGCGCGTGGGAAGCGTCCCGCGTCTTCCCGTTGATGTTGTAGCTGCTATAGCTGCAGAGGTAGATCTATTGTAGATCAGACCATCTACTTTTGAGAATCAATTATGTATAATTATAACTTGTGGCAGATAATGGCAATTAACTGTAAATTTATCAAGTAATCATTTTGGGTTGTAATAACTTTTAAATTGTGGATTCAAAGACTTGTACTTATTTAAATTTCATCTCTGAGACTATAACGGGTTGTGGTGTGTGTTAGTGTGGGGTCACAGCATAAGGTTATTTATTATTAATTAAGTGAAGTGATATTGTGGAAAGAAAGACCGTGACGACCCGGATCCCCGACCCCGGATCTGGGGGTGTTACATCTAAGACCCTACTGGCTGATGGAGTTCATAGATGACAAAGTTGTGAGAAGATTCTTTAGATTAGAAGACCAATTGAGCATCTCTAGCAATGAGACTCTTTTGGAAATGCAAGGAAAGCTAAATCTCTCAGAATCTGATGACTGGAATTCCACAGGCAGCTCCAAAATCAGATTGAGGAAAACAACAGAAAGCTTGGAAAGAGATCCAGACCTTCAAGAAACTAGAAAAATCTGCTCAGACTAGAGGAGTATCTTGAAAAATGACTGTGAGCAAAACTTTGTACATTTTTGTTATTTGAAGCACTTTTCAGTAATATCTACTTTCTCTTAAAGTTATATTTTTAGGGTATTTTGTTACCATCAAGTATCTCTCAATTTATGGTTACAATTCCAGTAGATATAAATTGGGGGAGATTGTTGTGTATATGTTGTGTACTTGATGATTTCATGAACAAAACACCTTAGTAGATTTTACTTAGTGAAATAAAATAGCACTCGACGGATAAGATTTACAGTCCCGACGGATGATGACTTATTATTCATCGAGTGAGTAGCTTATGTAACAATAAGTCTGTAGCACATTTCTGCATTCACCATTGTATAGATTATGTAAGTAGTATTCAAGTCATGTTGACTTTAACTAGATATGCAGAATAGGTTGATTAATTGTACATAGATGATGTCTTGTAATTCTGCATAAATGAAATAAAGTCAAGTGCCAGTTTGCTACCCGACAGATAACCTACAATGAAGTCGACGGATGATCAAATAGACAACCCGACGGATGTTCAATAACTCGACGGATGATCATGAACCCGACGGATATAAAATTCAAATATCTATTGACATTGACAACACAGTCACATGCGTCGAGTGGATGCAAATGGAATGTGGTAGCCTATTCAACTGGGTTTTCGAGAACAAAGAAGCATTGCCATTTCCATGCTATTATGAAGATATTCAAAGATGCTGGAATAGAGTAATGAAGTAGCATTGTGATAGATTTAGATAGTTTTTATTTTTTATCTTGTCTTATTACTTTGTAATCTTGGTGATATATAAACTAAGTAGTAGCAACTAAGACACTATCGATCTAAGCAAGAAAGCAGAGAAACATTTGTAAGCAGGATTCTTAGCATTTCTCTATAGTCTTAGAAGTTCAATTGTTGTAAGCAGCTGTGAGCATTTCTGCACACAGGGTTCTCTCGATATATAATATATATCTTTGGTGGAATCATTCAAATCCACCAGAAAGTTTTTAAAGACTCTTGTTTTTAATTACTTGTGTCTTGATTCACTTAAGTTATTATTCCGCATTGTGCTAATCAATACACTTATATTTATATTTGAGTTAGAACATTTTATTTCAAGAAAAAGTTTCAAGAATTCCATTCAACCCCCCTTCTGTAATTCTTGCCATATTGTTAAGGGACTAACAATTACCAACTGATTTATGAATTTGTGGTAACACATTAATAGAGTACCCAAATTCAAGATATAATTGCAATCTATATAATAAACCCCACATCATAAACCATCACAAGTTTAATATTCTGAACAACTTTAAGAATGAACGTTACTCCGTAATTTAGTTTAATAGTACCACATCACATCAAAATCAATATCAGATTTAATGTATTTAATATATATCAATATACTTTCATAGAATCTTTCCATTAAAAATATTATAACCAAAAGACTTAATTTTTGTAAACTTAATCATTTCTAAAAGATCATATTCCAAACAACAATAAATTATTCTGAAATTTCAATTCAAAGAACCAAATCTTGCTAAATTTTATACAAGATTTAATAAACTTATTCACGTTTATAATCTAACCTTTACATAGACACATAAAATAACAATAATTCATTTCTACAAAAGCATCCTAAGGTGAGAACACAACATTATTTTCAAAAAATCATATTAAGTGCACGAAGTAACTAACATACAACAATTTAACAAAGATTGCCTAATCTTTTAACCACCTATCTCAATCATATTATATCTAATCAAACAAAATAAAATTATACCCTTAAACATGTAGGATAACACATAACCAGTTTCGACAAAAATTCAATAGATTTTAATATCAACAATTCATCACATATAACAATTATATTGATCACGCATTTCAATAAAAACATATAATATTAAATTTTATTAATCTATTTAATTTTAATTTATTGGAAAAGAAACATATAAAACCTTAAATATCAATTTCATTGATCACAAATTTCAATAACAAAACATAAATCACTTCAACGATTCAAGCAGAATTTAGCCAAAATAAATACATAAAATTTTCCCAATCTCTAAGAATTCCAAAACTTGATAACCGCCTTGGTCCCTTCCAAAATAGCATTCTTAGCCAATTCCCCAGGCAACACTAGCTTCACCGCGGTCTGAATCTCCCTCGACGTAAGTGTAGGCTTCTTATTATACTTCGCCAACTTCGATGCCTCTCCCGCTAATTTCTCGAAAATGTCATTAATAAAACTGTCCATTATCCCCATCGCCTTGCTCGATATTCCGACATCAGGATGCATTTGCTTCAACACCTTAAAGATATATATCTTATAAGTCTCCAAGATCTTCCTACTTCTATTGTTCTTATTTTTTTCCATCGTCGCTAAACTGGCCTCTTTCGGAAGTTTCTTGCCAACATTTGCCTGCTTCGGTGATTTCTCGACCAGCCTTTTGTCTGCCTTTGGAGCCATTTTTGGGATGTGTGTTTTTAATAAGATGGGAGATTTGAGTGGGATTTTGTTTAGGTGTGGGATGGTTATTTTAGTTGCGTGGATTATGTATGATTGGTGGGATTAAAAATACGGGGATTAATGAGGTGGTGTGTTCTGGAGCGTTGGATGGGTGTAGAGATGGATGGGTCTATTTGAATTTGTTGTTACACGTGCTCGGAGCTAAATGGTGGATAGAGTGTAAGTGGATCGTTGACGTGGGATTTAAGAAGGTACGATTCTTATCTTTTCAAGATTTATTTTTTCCTATTAAAAATAAGTGATTTGATACTAATAACTAAATAAATTTTCTTATTTTATTATCTCCATATGTATGGTCAAATAATTTAAATTTTATTCTTAAAATTGTTAAAAATTAAAAAATTGAAAAAACCCAAAAAATCATCAGAGAATTAGAAAAATAACTCTTGTTTGCTACTTAGACACTAGATAAAGAGTAAAATGCCTTAATTTTGTAAAATAAAACATGTAGATTTAAAATAAAATAAAAAGAAAAAAACAAGTAGTTATTTTTACTCATATTAAAATAAGATATAAAAACTAAAATTTAGAATGGAATATAGAATAGGTAGGAATTATTAATTATATATTTTATTCATTTAACTAATTCTCGTCAAGATAAAGATATTTGTTGTAATTTAATATTTTTGCAAAATATGAATGAGTCGATTAATTTCATTTTTATAAGAAATTTTAAGTCAAATTCATACAACAAACTTAATTGGCTCGAAAAAAATATTTGAATTTAAAATTACACAACGAGCATTGAACCAAGAATAAGATATGCTAGAACTTTACAAAGAAATTTTATATATCTAGTGTCATTGTATAAATTATAAATTGTATCCATATATTTACCTGATTATTTTACATGTAATTATAAATTTCAGTTATTAAAATTAAATAATGAATTTACACAATTCTTTCCTTTAAAAAATCATTAAGTTTAATGAAAAGTTTAAAATAATTATTTATAGTGGAATCAAATTTAAGATTAATTTATTTACAAATTTTTAATTTATCTACAGTTTATTCTACGATTCTGCTAACAAAGTGTTTGTAGTGGTTGAGCTCTTGTACCCCTTTGCCGGAGGTCAGAAATTCGACTTCTGCATGTGTGGGTAATCAATTAGCAAAAAAAAGGTATTCTGCAATTCTGCGTTATAATCAAATTTTATAGTTTTTCAAATTAAATTTTAGAATTATATATATGAATATATCGAGTAGTGATTGTATCCCGATGGATGTGCCTAACAGCAGTCATCCGTCGGATAGTCAAATTACTAACCCGATGGATATTTCTCATCCGTCGGGTGTCTCTGCACAACTCCAAAGTTCAACTATAGTTACAAGTGCAGATGACTTAGTAATTGTGAAATCACTATTAGGATTGAGGGAAGGTGTGACTTGAGTGAGAGTCTGGGTTGCTCCCAGGAAAAAGGAGAGGAAAAGAGTGATCCAATGCAGTCCATTTCTTCAGGACTGGCAAATGAGTGTGAGGAGTCCCACCTTAGATAGTGAAGGTGAGGGTGTGAGGGTGGGGGGGGAGCCAAGGTGAGACCTTGATGCAAGAAAAGAGAGAAAATGAGAGAAATGCATGTACTGGAGATATTAGGGTGGATGTCATTGTAAGTTAGTTAATGAATGTCCAGGATACAAATAGGGAGGGACTATCTCAGCAAACTCAAGCTGTTATAGATTCTACCTCCTTGGATGCTGAGACATTTACTCACCCCGTTTCAGCATATCAACTTCTAGCTGGACAGGACAATGACATACAGAAAGAATGCTCAATTTGGTGCACACCACACAGTCCATGCAAAGAGCTAAGGATGTCATCACAGCTTTGCCTTCAACAGCTGGTGATGTTGATTATGAGACTGGTGGTTCAGAAGAATTCTTTAGAGATGGGGATGGAGATAGTGAAGAAGAGCCATTGGACATAGGGGAAAGTAGGCCCTAGTTACAGATCAAGCATGCCATTATGGTCCTTCTCCAAGAAATGTGATGATCACCATTTCAAGACCACACTCATCCAACTTATCAGTCAAACACTGTTATTCCTAGTGGACTAACAATGAGATTTACAGAAGGGGGGTTGAATGTAAATCTCAAAACTTTTTCAAGTTTTGAGCAGTTTATGAAAGTTGTGTGTTCAAGAAGAACAAGTGTGTGAATTGCTTTAAGCTAATACAGACAGATATATATTCAAGCACAAATGTAAAGAACACAACAGACCTTAAAAACTTTTCTGGTGGATTTGTGTTCCACCAGAGATGGTATTTTAGAAAATCTGTGATTAAACAATGTTGATCACAGCTGCATCCTAGTACAAACTAGATGAATTTTCTCTCAATATTTTTCTAAACAGCTCTGGAAAAATCTCTCTTAATTACTAG
>NW_027420291.1:0-24012 GCF_009905375.1 Apium graveolens
TGTACATGATGTTAACATGTTAATTTTTAATATGGTGACAAGTGACTCTTATAGGGTGCAAAGTGACTCTAATATGGTGAAAAGTGACTTACATGGTTGATTAGAGCCAAAATGTGGAACAAAATTAACTTGTATGAAAGTGGCATTATAGGTGGTAAAAGGATATCAAATTGGATGTATAATGTTAACATGTTAATTGTTGTATTTGGTGGAAAGTGACTCTTATAGGGTGCAAAGTGACTCTAAATGGTGAAAACTGACTTCATGGTTGATTAGAACCAAAATGTGGACAAAATTGACATGTATGAAAGTGGAACTAAGAGGTGGTAAAAGGATGTCAAATTGGATGTATATGATTCATGTTAATTATACAAATAGATTGTGGAAAGTGACTCATATAGGGTGCAAAATGACTCTAATATGGTGAAAAGTGACTTACATGGTTAATTAGAACCAAAATGTGGACCAAAATTGACTCGGATGAATGTGGCACTAAGAGGTGGTAAAAGGATTTCTAATTGCATGTACATGATGTTAACATGTTAATGTACCAATATATGATGGCAAGTGACTCTTATAAGGTGCAAAGTGACTCTAATATGCTGAGAAGTCACTTACATGATTGATTAGAGCCAAAATGTGGCCAAAATTGACTTGTAGGAAAGGGGTACCAAGAGGTGGTTAAAGGACGTCTAATTGCATGTACATGATGTTAACATGTTAATTGTATCAATATATGGTGACAAGTGACTCTTATAGGGTGCAAAGTGATTCTAATATGGTGAAAAGTGACTTACATGGTTGATTAGAGCCAAAATATGGAACAAAATTAACTTGTATGAAAGTGGCATTAATAGGTGGTAAAAGGATATCAAATTGGATGTATATGATGTTAACATGTTAATTGTTATATTTATGGTGGAAAGTGACTCTTATAGGGTGCAAAGTGACTCTAAAATGTGAAAAGTGACTAACATGGTTGATTAGAACCAAAATTTGGAACAAAATTGACCTGTATGAAAGTGGAACTAAGAGGTGGTAAAAGGATATAAAATTGGATGTATATGATGTTAACATGTTAATTATACAAATAGATTGTGGAAAGTGACTCATATAGGGTGCAAAATGACTCTAATATGGTGAAAAGTGACTTACATGGTTAATTAGAACCAAAATGTGGACCAAAATTGACTCGGGAATTTGGCACTAAGAGGTGGTAAAAGGATTTCTAATTGCATGTACATGATGTTAACATGTTAATTGTACCAATATATGATGGCAAGTGACTCTTATAAGGTGCAAAGTGACTCTAATATGGTGAGAAGTCACTTACATATTGATTAGAGCCAAAATGTGGCCAAAAATTGACTTGTAGGAAAGGTACCAAGAGGTGGTTAAAGGATGTCTAATTGCATGTACATGATGTTAACATGTTAATTTTCAATATATGATGACAAGTGACTCTTATAGGGTGCAAAGTGACTCTAATATGGTGAAAAGTGACTTACATGTTGGATTGAGCCAAAATTGTGGAACAAAATTAACTTGTATGAAAGTAGCATTAATAGGTGGTAAAAAGGATGATCAAATTGGATGTATAGGATGTTACACATGTTAATTGTTGTATTTATGGTGGAAAGTGACTCTTATAGGGTGCAAAGTGACTCTAATATGGTGAAAGTGACTTACATGGTTGATTAGAAACAAAATGTGGACCAAAATTGACATGTATGAAAGTTGGACTAAGAGGTGGTAAAAGGATGTCAATTGGATGTATATGATGTTAACATGTTAATTATACAAATAATTGTGAAAGTGACTCATATAGGGGTGCAAAAAGGACTCTAATATGGTGAAAAGTGACTTACACAGTGTATTAGAACCAAAATGTGGACCAAATTGACTTGCATGAATGTGGCACTAAGAAGGTGGTAAAAGGATTTCTAATTGCATGTACATGATGTTAACCATGTTAATTGTACCAATATATGATGGCAAGTGACTCTTATAAGGTGCAAAGTGACTCTAATATGCTGAGAAGTCACTTACATGATTGATTAGAGCCAAATGTGGCCAAAAATTGACTTGTAGGAAAGGGGTACCAAGAGGTGGTTAAAGGACGGTCTATTGCATGTACATGATGTTAACATGTTAATTGTATCAATATATGGTGACAAGTGCCTCTTATAGGGTGCAAAGTGATTCTAATATGGTGAAAAGTGACTTACATGGTTGATTAGAGCCAAAATGATGGAACAAAATTAACTTGTATGAAAGTGGCATTAATAGGTGTTAAAAGGATATCAAATTGGATGTATATGATGTTAACATGTTAATTGTTGTATTTATGGTGGAAAGTGACTCTTATAGGGTGCAAAGTGACTCTAAAATGGTGAAAAGTGACTACATGGTTGATTAGAACCAAAATGTGGACAAAATTGACCTGTATGAAAGTGGAACTAAGAGGTGGTAAAAGGATAGTAAAATTGGATGTATATGATGTTAACATGTAATTATACAAATAGATTGTGGGAAGAGTGACTCATATAGGGTGCAAAATGACTCTAATATGGTGAAAAGTGACTTACATGGTTAATTAGAACCAAAATGTGGACCAAAATTGACTCTGATGAATTTGGCACTAAGAGGTGGTAAAAGGATTTCTAATTGCATGTACATGATGTTAACATGTTAATTGTACCAATATATGATGGCAAGTGACTCTTATAAGGTGCAAAGTGACTCTAATATGGTGAGAAGTCACTTACATGATTGATTAGAGCCAAAATGTGGCCAAAATTGACTTGTAGGAAAGGGTACCAAGAGGTGGTTAAGGATGTCTAATTGCATGTACATGATGTTAACATGTTAATTTTTCAATATATGGTGACAAGTGACTCTTATAGGGTGCAAAGTGATTCTAATATGGTGAAAAAGTGACTTACATGGTTGATTAGAGCCAAAATGTGAACAAAATTAACTTGTATGAAAGTGGCATTAATAGGTGGTAAAAGGATATCAATTTGATGTTATGATGTTAACCCATGTTAATTGTTGTTTTATGGTGGACAGGACTCTTATAGGGTGCAAAGTGACTCTATAGGTGAAAGGACTACATGGTTGATTAGACCAAAAGTGGACCAAAATTGCATGTATGAAGTGGAACAGAGGTGGTAAAAAGATATAAAATTGGATTTATATGATGTTAACTGTAATTATACAAATAGATTGGTGAACGTGACTCATATAGGGTGCAAAATGAACTCTAATATGCGTGAAAATGTGCACTTACATGGTACTTTAGAACCAAATGTGGACAAAATTGACTTGCATGAATGTTGGCCACTCAGAGGTGGTAAAGGATTTCTAATTGCATGTACATGATGTTAACCATGTTAATTGTCCCAATATATGATGGCAGTGACTCTGTATAAGGTGCCAAGTGACTCTAATATGGGGAGAAGTCACACATGATTGATTAGAGCCAAAATGTGCCAAAAATTGACTTGTAGGAAAGGTACCAAGAGGTGGTTAAAGGATGTCTAATTGCATGTACATGATGTTAACATGTTAATTTTTTCAATATATGGTGACAAGTGACTCTTATAGGGTGCAAAGTGACTCTAATATGGTGAAAAGTGACTTACATGATTGATTAGAGCCAAAATGTGGAACAAATTAACTTATATGAAAGTGGCATTAACAGGTGTAAAAGGATATCAAATTGGATGTATACGATGTTAACATGTTAATTGTTGTATTTATGGTGGAAAGTGACTCTTATAGGGTGCAAAGTGATTCTAATGTGGTGAAAACTAACTTGCATGGTTGATTAGAACCAAAATGTGGACCAAAATTGACATGTATGAAATTGGAACTAAGAGGTGGTAAAAGGATGTCAAATTGGATGTATGATGTTAACATGTTAATTATACAAATAGATTGTGGAAAGTGACTCATATAGGGTGCAAAATGACTTTAATATGGTGAAAAGTACTTACAACGGTTAATTAGAACCAAAATGTGGACCAAATTGACCTCGGATGAATGTGGCACTAAGAGGTGGTAAAAGGATTTATAATTGTATGTACATGATGTTAACATGTTAACTGTACCAATATATGATGGCAAGTGACTCTTATAAGGTGCAAAGTGACTCTAATATGCTGAGAAGTCACTTACATGATTGATTCGAGCCAAAATGTGGCCAAAAATTGACTTGTAGGAAAGGGGTACCAAGAGGTGGTTAAAGGACGTCTAATTGCATGTACATGATGTTAACATGTTAATTGTATCAATATATGGTGACAAATGACTCTTATAGGGTGCAAAGTGATTCTAATATGGTGAAAAGTGAGTTACATGGTTGATTAGAGCCAAAATATGGAACAAAATTAACTTGTATGAAAGTGGCATTAATAGGTGGTAAAAGGATATCAAATTGGATGTATATGATGTTAACATGTTAATTGTTATATTTATGGTGGAAAGTGACTCTTATAGGGTGCAAAGTGACTCTAAAATGGTGAAAAGTGACTAACATGGTTGATTAGAACCAAAATGTGGAACAAAATTGACCTGTATGAAAGTGGAACTAAGAGGTGGTAAAAGGATATAAAATTGGATGTATATGATGTTAACATGTTAATTATACAAATAGATTGTGGAAAGTGACTCATATAGGGTGCAAAATGACTCTAATATGGTGAAAAGTGACTTACATGGTTAATAAGAACCAAAATGTGGACCAAAATTGACTCGGATGAATTTGGCACTAAGAGGTGGTAAAAGGATTTCTAATTGCATGTACATGATGTTAACATGTTAATTGTACCAATATATGATGGCAAGTGACTCTTATAAGGTGCAAAGTGACTCTAATATGGTGAGAAGTCACTTACATGATTGATTAGAGCCAAAATGTGGCCAAAAATTGACTTGTAGGAAAGGTACCAAGAGGTGGTTAAAGGATGTCTAATTGCATGTACATGATGTTAACATGTTAATTTTTTCAATATATGATGACAAGTGACTCTTATAGGGTGCAAAGTGACTCTAATATGGTGAAAAGTGACTTACATGGTTGATTAGCGCCAAAATGTGGAACAAAATTAACTTGTATGAAAGAGGGCATTAATAGGTGGTAAAAGGATATCAAATTTGATGTATATGATGTTAACATGTTAATTGTTGTATTTATGGTGGAAAGTGACTCTTATAGGGTGCAAAGTGACTCTAATATGGTGAAAAGTGACTTACATGGTTGATTAGAACCAAAATGTGGACCAAAATTGACATGTATGAAAGTGGAACTAAGAGGTGGTAAAAGGATGGCAAATTGGATGTATATGATGTTAACATGTTAATTATACAAATAGATTGTGGAAAGTGACTCATATAGGGTGCAAAATGACTCTAATATGGTGAAAAGTGACTTACATGGTTAATTAGAACCAAAATGTGGACAAAAATTGACTTGCATGAATGTGGCACTAAGAGGTGGTAAAAAGATTTCTAATTGCATGTACATGATGTTAACATGTTAATTGTACCAATATATGATGGCAAGTGACTCTTATAAGGTGCAAAGTGACTCTAATATGGTGAGAAGTCACTTACATGATTGATTAGAAGCAAAATGTGGCCAAAAATTGACTTGTAGGAAAGGAGTACCAAGAGGTGGTTAAAGGATGTCTAATTGCATGTACATGATGTTAACATGTTAATTGTATCAATATATGGTGACAAGTTACTCTTATAGGGTGCAAAGTGATTCTAATATGGTGAAAAGTGACTTACATGGTTGATTAGAGCCAAAATGTGGAACAAAATTAACTTGTATGAAAGTGGCATTAATAGGTGGTAAATGGATATCAAATTGGATGTATATGATGTTAACATGTTAATTGTTGTATTTATGGTGGAAAGTGACTCTTATAGGGTGCAAAGTGACTCTAATATGGTGAAAAGTGACTTACATGGTTGATTAGAACCAAAATGTGGACCAAAATTGATATGTATGAAAGTGGAACTAAGAGGTGGTAAAAGGATGTCAAATTGGATGTATATGATGTTAACATGTTAATTATACAAATAGATTGTGGAAAGTGACTCATATAGGGTGCAAAATGACTCTAATATGGTGAAAAGTGACTTACATGGTTAATTAGAACCAAAATGTGGACCAAAATTGACTCGGATGAATTTGGCACTAAGAGGTGGTAAAAGGATTTCTAATTGCATGTACATGATGTTAACATGTTAATTGTACCAATATATGATGGCAAGTGACTCTTATAAGGTGCAAAGTGACTCTAATATGGTGAGAAGTCACTTACATGATTGATTAGAGCCAAAATGTGGCCAAAAATTGACTTGTAGGAAAGGTACCAAGAGGTGGTTAAAGGATGTCTAATTGCATGTACATGATGTTAACATGTTAATTTTTTCAATATATGGTGACAAGTGACTCTTATAGGGTGCAAAGTGATTCTAATATGGTGAAAAGTGACTTACATAGTTGATTAGAGCCAAAATATGGAACAAAATTAACTTGTATGAAAGTGGCATTAATAGGTGGTAAAAGGATATCAAATTGGATGTATATGATGTTAACATGTTAATTGTTGTATTTATGGTGGAAAAGTGACTCTTATAGGGTGCAAAGTGACTCTAAATGGTGAAAAGTGACTAACATGGTTGATTAGAACCAAAATGTGGAACAAAATTGACCTGTATGAAAGTGGAACTAAGAGGTGGTAAAAGGATATAAAATTGGATGTATATGATGTTAACATGTTAATTATACAAATAGATTGTGGAAAGTGACTCATATAGGGTGCAAAATGACTCTAATATGGTGAAAAGTAACTTACACAGTTAATTAGAACCAAAATGTGGACCAAAATTGACTCGGATGAATGTGGCACTAAGAGGTGGTAAAAGGATTTTTAATTGTATGTACATGATGTTAACTGTACCAATATATGATGACAAGTGACTCTTATAAGGTGCAAAGTGACTCTAATATGCTGAGAAGTCACTTACATGATTGATTAGAGCCAAAATGTGGCCAAAAATTGACTTGTAGGAAAGGGGTACCAAGAGGTGGTTAAAGGACGTCTAATTGCATGTACATGATGTTAACATGTTAATTGTATCAATATATGGTGACAAATGACTCTTATAGGGTGCAAAGTGATTCTAATATGGTGAAAAGTGAGTTACATGGTTGATTAGAGCCAAAATATGGAACAAAATTAACTTGTATGAAAGTGGCATTAATAGGTGGTAAAAGGATATCAAATTGGATGTATATGATGTTAACATGTTAATTGTTATATTTATGGTGGAAAGTGACTCTTATAGGGTGCAAAGTGACTCTAAAATGGTGAAAAGTGACTAACATGGTTGATTAGAACCAAAATGTGGAACAAAATTGACCTGTATGAAAGTGGAACTAAGAGGTGGTAAAAGGATATAAAATTGGATGTATATGATGTTAACATGTTAATTATACAAATAGATTGTGGAAAGTGACTCATATAGGGTGCAAAATGACTCTAATATGGTGAAAAGTGACTTACATGGTTAATAAGAACCAAAATGTGGACCAAAATTGACTCGGATGAATTTGGCACTAAGAGGTGGTAAAAGGATTTCTAATTGCATGTACATGATGTTAACATGTTAATTGTACCAATATATGATGGCAAGTGACTCTTATAAGGTGCAAAGTGACTCTAATATGGTGAGAAGTCACTTACATGATTGATTAGAGCCAAAATGTGGCCAAAAATTGACTTGTAGGAAAGGTACCAAGAGGTGGTTAAAGGATGTCTAATTGCATGTACATGATGTTAACATGTTAATTTTTTCAATATATGATGACAAGTGACTCTTATAGGGTGCAAAGTGACTCTAATATGGTGAAAAGTGACTTACATGGTTGATTAGCGCCAAAATGTGGAACAAAATTAACTTGTATGAAAGAGGCATTAATAGGTGGTAAAAGGATATCAAATTTGATGTATATGATGTTAACATGTTAATTGTTGTATTTATGGTGGAAAGTGACTCTTATAGGGTGCAAAGTGACTCTAATATGGTGAAAAGTGACTTACATGGTTGATTAGAACCAAAATGTGGACCAAAATTGACATGTATGAAAGTGGAACTAAGAGGTGGTAAAAGGATGGCAAATTGGATGTATATGATGTTAACATGTTAATTATACAAATAGATTGTGGAAAGTGACTCATATAGGGTGCAAAATGACTCTAATATGGTGAAAAGTGACTTACATGGTTAATTAGAACCAAAATGTGGACAAAAATTGACTTGCATGAATGTGGCACTAAGAGGTGGTAAAAAGATTTCTAATTGCATGTACATGATGTTAACATGTTAATTGTACCAATATATGATGGCAAGTGACTCTTATAAGGTGCAAAGTGACTCTAATATGGTGAGAAATCACTTACATGATTGATTAGAAGCAAAATGTGGCCAAAAATTGACTTGTAGGAAAGGAGTAACAAGAGGTGGTTAAAGGATGTCTTATTGCATGTACATGATGTTAACATGTTAATTGTATCAATATATGGTGACAAGTTACTCTTATAGGGTGCAAAGTGATTCTAATATGGTGAAAAGTGACTTACATGGTTGATTAGAGCCAAAATGTGGAACAAAATTAACTTGTATGAAAGTGGCATTAATAGGTGGTAAATGGATATCAAATTGGATGTATATGATGTTAACATGTTAATTGTTGTATTTATGGTGGAAAGTGACTCTTATAGGGTGCAAAGTGACTCTAATATGGTGAAAAGTGACTTACATGGTTGATTAGAACCAAAATGTGGACCAAAATTGATATGTATGAAAGTGGAACTAAGAGGTGGTAAAAGGATGTCAAATTGGATGTATATGATGTTAACATGTTAATTATACAAATAGATTGTGGAAAGTGACTCATATAGGGTGCAAAATGACTCTAATATGGTGAAAAGTGACTTACATGGTTAATTAAGAACCAAAATGTGGACCAAAATTGACTCGGATGAATTTGGCACTAAGAGGTGGTAAAAGGATTTCTAATTGCATGTACATGATGTTAACATGTTAATTGTACCAATATATGATGGCAAGTGACTCTTATAAGGTGCAAAGTGACTCTAATATGGTGAGAAGTCACTTACATGATTGATTAGAGCCAAAATGTGGCCAAAAATTGACTTGTAGGAAAGGTACCAAGAGGTGGTTAAAGGAGGTCTAATTGCATGTACATGATGTTAACATGTTAATTTTTTCAATATATGGTGACAAGTGACTCTTATAGGGTGCAAAGTGACTCTAATATGGTGAAAAGTGACTTACATGATTGATTAGAGCCAAAATGTGGAACAAAATTAACTTGTATGAAAGTGGCATTAATAGGTGGTAAAAGGATATCAAATTTGATGTATATGATGTTAACATGTTAATTGTTGTATTTATGGTGGAAAGTGACTCTTATAGGGTGCAAAGTGACTCTAAATGGTGAAAAGTGACTAACATGGTTGATTAGAACCAAAATGTGGAACAAAATTGACCTGTATGAAAGTGGAACTAAGAGGTGGTAAAAGGATATAAAATTGGATGTATATGATGTTAACATGTTAATTATACAAATAGATTGTGGAAAGTGACTCATATAGGGTGCAAAATGACTCTAATATGGTGAAAAGTGACTTACATGGTTAATTAGAACCAAAATGTGGACCAAAATTGACTCGGATGAATTTGGCACTAAGAGGTGGTAAAAGGATTTCTAATTGCATGTACATGATGTTAACATGTTAATTGTAATATGGTGAGAAGTCACTTACATGATTGATTAGAGCCAAAATGTGGCCAAAAATTGACTTGTAGGAAAGGTACCAAGAGGTGGTTAAAGGATGTCTAATTGCATGTACATGATGTTAACATGTTAATTTTTTCAATATATGGTGACAAGTGACTCTTATAGGGTGCAAAGTGACTCTAATATGGTGAAAAGTGACTTACATGATTGATTAGAGCCAAAATGTGGAACAAAATTAACTTATATGAAAGTGGCATTAACAGGTGGTAAAAGGATATCAAATTGGATGTATACGATGTTAACATGTTAATTGTTGTATTTATGGTGGAAAGTGACTCTTATAGGGTGCAAAGTGATTCTAATGTGGTGAAAACTAACTTGCATGGTTGATTAGAACCAAAATGTGGACCAAAATTGACATGTATGAAATTGGAACTAAGAGGTGGTAAAAGGATGTCAAATTGGATGTATATGATGTTAACATGTTAATTATACAAATAGATTGTGGAAAGTGACTCATATAGGGTGCAAAATGACTTTAATATGGTGAAAAGTAACTTACACGGTTAATTAGAACCAAAATGTGGACCAAAATTGACTCGGATGAATGTGGCACTAAGAGGTGGTAAAAGGATTTCTAATTGTATGTACATGATGTTAACATGTTAACTGTACCAATATATGATGGCAAGTGACTCTTATAAGGTGCAAAGTGACTCTAATATGCTGAGAAGTCACTTACATGATTGATTAGAGCCAAAATGTGGCCAAAAATTGACTTGTAGGAAAGGGGTACCAAGAGGTGGTTAAAGGACGTCTAATTGCATGTACATGATGTTAACATGTTAATTGTATCAATATATGGTGACAAATGACTCTTATAGGGTGCAAAGTGATTCTAATATGGTGAAAAGTGAGTTACATGGTTGATTAGAGCCAAAATATGGAACAAAATTAACTTGTATGAAAGTGGCATTAATAGGTGGTAAAAGGATATCAAATTGGATGTATATGATGTTAACATGTTAATTGTTATATTTATGGTGGAAAGTGACTCTTATAGGGTGCAAAGTGACTCTAAAATGGTGAAAAGTGACTAACATGGTTGATTAGAACCAAAATGTGGAACAAAATTGACCTGTATGAAAGTGGAACTAAGAGGTGGTAAAAGGATATAAAATTGGATGTATATGATGTTAACATGTTAATTATACAAATAGATTGTGGAAAGTGACTCATATAGGGTGCAAAATGACTCTAATATGGTGAAAAGTGACTTACATGGTTAATAAGAACCAAAATGTGGACCAAAATTGACTCGGATGAATTTGGCACTAAGAGGTGGTAAAAGGATTTCTAATTGCATGTACATGATGTTAACATGTTAATTGTACCAATATATGATGGCAAGTGACTCTTATAAGGTGCAAAGTGACTCTAATATGGTGAGAAGTCACTTACATGATTGATTAGAGCCAAAATGTGGCCAAAAATTGACTTGTAGGAAAGGTACCAAGAGGTGGTTAAAGGATGTCTAATTGCATGTACATGATGTTAACATGTTAATTTTTTCAATATATGATGACAAGTGACTCTTATAGGGTGCAAAGTGACTCTAATATGGTGAAAAGTGACTTACATGGTTGATTAGCGCCAAAATGTGGAACAAAATTAACTTGTATGAAAGAGGCATTAATAGGTGGTAAAAGGATATCAAATTTGATGTATATGATGTTAACATGTTAATTGTTGTATTTATGGTGGAAAGTGACTCTTATAGGGTGCAAAGTGACTCTAATATGGTGAAAAGTGACTTACATGGTTGATTAGAACCAAAATGTGGACCAAAATTGACATGTATGAAAGTGGAACTAAGAGGTGGTAAAAGGATGGCAAATTGGATGTATATGATGTTAACATGTTAATTATACAAATAGATTGTGGAAAGTGACTCATATAGGGTGCAAAATGACTCTAATATGGTGAAAAGTGACTTACATGGTTAATTAGAACCAAAATGTGGACAAAAATTGACTTGCATGAATGTGGCACTAAGAGGTGGTAAAAAGATTTCTAATTGCATGTACATGATGTTAACATGTTAATTGTACCAATATATGATGGCAAGTGACTCTTATAAGGTGCAAAGTGACTCTAATATGGTGAGAAATCACTTACATGATTGATTAGAAGCAAAATGTGGCCAAAAATTGACTTGTAGGAAAGGAGTCCCAAGAGGTGGTTAAAGGATGTCTTATTGCATGTACATGATGTTAACATGTTAATTGTATCAATATATGGTGACAAGTTACTCTTATAGGGTGCAAAGTGATTCTAATATGGTGAAAAGTGACTTACATGGTTGATTAGAGCCAAAATGTGGAACAAAATTAACTTGTATGAAAGTGGCATTAATAGGTGGTAAATGGATATCAAATTGGATGTATATGATGTTAACATGTTAATTGTTGTATTTATGGTGGAAAGTGACTCTTATAGGGTGCAAAGTGACTCTAATATGGTGAAAAGTGACTTACATGGTTGATTAGAACCAAAATGTGGACCAAAATTGATATGTATGAAAGTGGAACTAAGAGGTGGTAAAAGGATGTCAAATTGGATGTATATGATGTTAATATGTTAATTATACAAATAGATTGTGGAAAGTGACTCATATAGGGTGCAAAATGACTCTAATATGGTGAAAAGTGACTTACATGGTTAATAAGAACCAAAATGTGGACCAAAATTGACTCGGATGAATTTGGCACTAAGAGGTGGTAAAAGGATTTCTAATTGCATGTACATGATGTTAACATGTTAATTGTACCAATATATGATGGCAAGTGACTCTTATAAGGTGCAAAGTGACTCTAATATGGTGAGAAGTCACTTACATGATTGATTAGAGCCAAAATGTGGCCAAAAATTGACTTGTAGGAAAGGTACCAAGAGGTGGTTAAAGGAGGTCTAATTGCATGTACATGATGTTAACATGTTAATTTTATGGTGACAAGTGACTCTTATAGGGTGCAAAGTGACTCTAATATGGTGAAAAGTGACTTACATGATTGATTAGAGCCAAAATGTGGAACAAAATTAACTTGTATGAAAGTGGCATTAATAGGTGGTAAAAGGATATCAAATTGGATGTATATGATGTTAACATGTTAATTGTTGTATTTATGGTGGAAAGTGACTCTTATAGGGTGCAAAGTGACTCTAAATATGGTGAAAAGTGACTTAACATGGTGATTAGAACCAAAATGTGGAACAAAATTGACCTGTATGAAAGTGGAACTAAGAGGTGGTAAAAGGATATAAATTGGATGTATATGATGTTAACATGTTAATTATACAAATAGATTGTGGAAAGTGACTCATATAGGGTGCAAAATGACTCTAATATGGTGAAAAGTGACTTACATGGTTAATTAGAACCAAAATGTGGACCAAAATTGACTCGGATGAATTTGGCACTAAGAGGTGGTAAAAGGATTTCTAATTGCATGTACATGATGTTAACATGTTAATTGTACCAATATATGATGGCAAGTGACTTATAAGGTGCAAAGTGACTCTAATATGGTGAGAAGTCACTTACATGATTGATTAGAGCCAAAATGTGGCCAAAAATTGACTTGTAGGAAAGGTACCAAGAGGTGGTTAAAGGATGTCTAATTGCATGTACATGATGTTAACATGTTAATTTTTTCAATATATGGTGACAAGTGACTCTTATAGGGTGCAAAGTGACTCTAATATGGTGAAAAGTGACTTACATGATTGATTAGAGCCAAAATGTGGAACAAAATTAACTTATATGAAAGTGGCATTAACAGGTGGTAAAAGGATATCAAATTGGATGTATACGATGTTAACATGTTAATTGTTGTATTTATGGTGGAAAGTGACTCTTATAGGGTGCAAAGTGATCTCTAATGTGGTGAAAACTAACTTGCATGGTTGATTAGAACCAAAATGTGGACCAAAATTGACATGTATGAAATTGGAACTAAGAGGTGGTAAAAGGATGTCAAATTGGATGTATATGATGTTAACATGTTAATTATACAAATAGATTGTGGAAAGTGACTCATATAGGGTGCAAAATGACTTTAATATGGTGAAAAGTAACTTACACGGTTAATTAGAACCAAAATGTGGACCAAAATTGACTCGGATGAATGTGGCACTAAGAGGTGGTAAAAGGATTTATAATTGTATGTACATGATGTTAACATGTTAACTGTACCAATATATGATGGCAAGTGACTCTTATAAGGTGCAAAGTGACTCTAATATGCTGAGAAGTCACTTACATGATTGATTCGAGCCAAAATGTGGCCAAAAATTGACTTGTAGGAAAGGGGTACCAAGAGGTGGTTAAAGGACGTCTAATTGCATGTACATGATGTTAACATGTTAATTGTATCAATATATGGTGACAAATGACTCTTATAGGGTGCAAAGTGATTCTAATATGGTGAAAAGTGAGTTACATGGTTGATTAGAGCCAAAATATGGAACAAAATTAACTTGTATGAAAGTGGCATTAATAGGTGGTAAAAGGATATCAAATTGGATGTATATGATGTTAACATGTTAATTGTTATATTTATGGTGGAAAGTGACTCTTATAGGGTGCAAAGTGACTCTAAAATGGTGAAAAGTGACTAACATGGTTGATTAGAACCAAAATGTGGAACAAAATTGACCTGTATGAAAGTGGAACTAAGAGGTGGTAAAAGGATATAAAATTGGATGTATATGATGTTAACATGTTAATTATACAAATAGATTGTGGAAAGTGACTCATATAGGGTGCAAAATGACTCTAATATGGTGAAAAGTGACTTACATGGTTAATAAGAACCAAAATGTGGACCAAAATTGACTCGGATGAATTTGGCACTAAGAGGTGGTAAAAGGATTTCTAATTGCATGTACATGATGTTAACATGTTAATTGTACCAATATATGATGGCAAGTGACTCTTATAAGGTGCAAAGTGACTCTAATATGGTGAGAAGTCACTTACATGATTGATTAGAGCCAAAATGTGGCCAAAAATTGACTTGTAGGAAAGGTACCAAGAGGTGGTTAAAGGATGTCTAATTGCATGTACATGATGTTAACATGTTAATTTTTTCAATATATGATGACAAGTGACTCTTATAGGGTGCAAAGTGACTCTAATATGGTGAAAAGTGACTTACATGGTTGATTAGCGCCAAAATGTGGAACAAAATTAACTTGTATGAAAGAGGCATTAATAGGTGGTAAAAGGATATCAAATTTGATGTATATGATGTTAACATGTTAATTGTTGTATTTATGGTGGAAAGTGACTCTTATAGGGTGCAAAGTGACTCTAATATGGTGAAAAGTGACTTACATGGTTGATTAGAACCAAAATGTGGACCAAAATTGACATGTATGAAAGTGGAACTAAGAGGTGGTAAAAGGATGGCAAATTGGATGTATATGATGTTAACATGTTAATTATACAAATAGATTGTGGAAAGTGACTCATATAGGGTGCAAAATGACTCTAATATGGTGAAAAGTGACTTACATGGTTAATTAGAACCAAAATGTGGACAAAAATTGACTTGCATGAATGTGGCACTAAGAGGTGGTAAAAGATTTCTAATTGCATGTACATGATGTTAACATGTTAATTGTACCAATATATGATGGCAAGTGACTCTTATAAGGTGCAAAGTGACTCTAATATGGTGAGAATCACTTACATGATTGATTAGAAGCAAAATGTGGCCAAAAATTGACTTGTAGGAAAGGAGTCCCAAGAGGTGGTTAAAGGATGTCTAATTGCATGTACATGATGTTAACATGTTAATTGTATCAATATATGGTGACAAGTTACTCTTATAGGGTGCAAAGTGATTCTAATATGGTGAAAAGTGACTTACATGGTTGATTAGAGCCAAAATGTGGAACAAAATTAACTTGTATGAAAGTGGCATTAATAGGTGGTAAATGGATATCAAATTGGATGTATATGATGTTAACATGTTAATTGTTGTATTTATGGTGGAAAGTGACTCTTATAGGGTGCAAAGTGACTCTAATATGGTGAAAAGTGACTTACATGGTTGATTAGAACCAAAATGTGGACCAAAATTGATATGTATGAAAGTGGAACTAAGAGGTGGTAAAAGGATGTCAAATTGGATGTATATGATGTTAACTATGTTAATTATACAAATAGATTGTGGAAAGTGACTCATATAGGGTGCAAAATGACTCTAATATGGTGAAAAGTGACTTACATGGTTAATAAGAACCAAAATGTGGACCAAAATTGACTCGGATGAATTTGGCACTAAGAGGTGGTAAAAGGATTTCTAATTGCATGTACATGATGTTAACATGTTAATTGTACCAATATATGATGGCAAGTGACTCTTATAAGGTGCAAAGTGACTCTAATATGGTGAGAAGTCACTTACATGATTGATTAGAGCCAAAATGTGGCCAAAAATTGACTTGTAGGAAAGGGGTACCAAGAGGTGGTTAAAGGAGGTCTAATTGCATGTACATGATGTTAACATGTTAATTTTTTCAATATATGGTGACAAGTGACTCTTATAGGGTGCAAAGTGACTCTAATATGGTGAAAAGTGACTTACATGATTGATTAGAGCCAAAATGTGGAACAAAATTAACTTGTATGAAAGTGGCATTAATAGGTGGTAAAAGGATATCAAATTGGATGTATATGATGTTAACATGTTAATTGTTGTATTTATGGTGGAAAGTGACTCTTATAGGGTGCAAAGTGACTCTAATATGGTGAAAAGTGACTTACATGGTTGATTAGAACCAAAATGTGGACCAAAATTGACATGTATGAAAGTGGAACTAAGAGGTGGTAAAGGATGTCAAATTGGATGTATATGATGTTAACATGTTAATTATACAAATAGATTGTGGAAAGTGACTCATATAGGGTGCAAAATGACTCTAATATGGTGAAAAGTGACTTACATGGTTAATTAGAACCAAAATGTGGACCAAAATTGACTTGCATGAATGTGGCACTAAGAGGTGGTAAAAGGATTTCTAATTGCATGTACATGATGTTAACATGTTAATTGTACCAATATATGATGGCAAGTGACTCTATAAGGTGCAAAGTGACTCTAATATGGTGAGAAGTCACTTACATGATTGATTAGAACCAAAATGTGGCCCAAAAATTGACTTGTAGGAATGGAGTACCAAGAGGTGGTTAAAGGATGTCTAATTGCATGTACATGATGTTAACATGTTAATTGTATCAATAAATTGTGGCAAGTGACTCTTATAGGACGGCAAAGTGACTCCAATATGTTGAAAAGTGACCTTAATGGGTGATTAGAGCCAAAATGTGGAACAAAATTAACTTGTATGAAAGTAGAATTAATAGGTGGTAAAAGGATGTCAAATTGGATGTATATGATGTTAACATGTTTATTATACAAATAGATTGTGGGAAAGTGACTCATATAGGGTGCAAAATGACTCTAATATGGTGAAAAGTTGACTTACATGGTTAATTAGAACCAAAATGTAGGACCAAAATTGACTTGCATGAATGTGGCACTAAGAGGTGGTAAAAGGATTTCTAATTGCATGTAAACTGTACCAATATATGATGGCAAGTGACTCTTATAAGGTGCAAAGTGACTTTAATATGCTGAGAAGTCACTTACATGATTGATTAGAGCCAAAATGTGGCCAAAAATTGACTTGTAGGAAAGGGGTACCAAGAGGTGGTTAAAGGACGTCTAATTGCATGTACATGATGTTAACATGTTAATTGTATCAATATATGGTGGACAAGTGACTCTTATAGGGTGCAAAGTGATTCTAATATGGTGAAAAGTGACTTACATAGTTGATTAGAGCCAAAATATGGAACAAAATTAACTTGTATGAAAGTAGCATTAATAGGTGGTAAAAGGATGTCAAATTGGATGTATATGATGTTAACATGTTAATTGTTGTATTTATGGTGGAAAGTGACTCTTATAGGGTGCAAAGTGACTCTAAATGGTTAATTGAAAAGTGACTAACATGGTTGATTAGAACCAAATGTGGAACAAAATGACCTGTATGAAAGTGGAACTAAGAGGTGGTTAAAAGGATATAAAATTGGATGTATATGATGTTAACATGTTAATTATACAATAGATTGTGGAAAGTGACTCATATAGGGTGCAAAATGACTCTAATATGGTGATAAGTGACTTACATGGTTAATTAGAACCAAAATGTGGACCAAAATTGACTCGGATGAATTTGGCACTAAGAGGTGGTAAAAAGGATTTCTAATTGCATGTACCATGATGTTAACATGATAATTGTACCAATATATGATGGAAAGTGACTCTTTAAGGTGCAAAGTGACTCTAATATGGTGAGAAGCACTACATGATTGATTAGAGCCAAAATGTGGCCAAAAATGACTTGTAGGAAAGGTACCAAGAGGTGGTTTAAAGGATGTCATAATTGCATGTACATGATGTTAACATGTTAATTTTTTCAATATCTGGTGACAAAGACTCTTTAGGGTTGCAAAGTGACTCTAATATGGTGAAAAGTGACTTACATGGTTGATTAGAGCCAAACTGTGGAACAAAATTAACTTGTAGGAAAGTGGCATTAATAGGTCGGGTAAAAAGGATATTCAAATTGGATGTATATGATGTAACATGTTAATGTTGTATTTATGGTGGAAGTGACTCTTATAGGGTGCAAAGTGACTCTAATATGGTGAAAAGTGACTTACATGGTTGATTAGAACCAAATGTGGATCCAAAATTGGACATGTATGAAAGTGGAACTAAGAGGTGGTTAAAAGGATGTCAAATTGGATGTATATGATTGTCTAAATGTTAATTATACAAATAGATTGTGGAAAGTGACTCATATAGGGTGCAAAATGATTCTAATATGGTGAAAAGTAACTTACACGGTTAATTAGAACCAAAATCTGGACCAAAATTGACTCGGAATGAATGTGGCACTAAGAGGCTGGTAAAAGGATTTCTAATTGTATGTACATGATGTTAACATGTTAACTGTACCCATATCTGATGGCAAGTGACTCTTATAAGGTGCAAAGTGACTCTAATATGCTGAGAAGTCACTTACATGATTGATTAGTGCCAAAATGTGGCCAAAAATGACTTGTAGGAAAGGGGGTACAAGAGGTGGTTAAAGGACGTCTAATTGCATGTACATGATGTTAACATGTTAATTGTATCAATATATGGTGGACAGTGACTCTTATAGGGTGCAAAGTGATTCTAATATGGTGAAAAGTGAGTTACATGGTGATTAGAGCCAAAATATGGAACAAAATTAACTTGTATGAAGTGCATTAATAGGTGGTAAAAGGATATGTCAAATTGGATGTTATATGATGTTAACATGTTAATTGTTGTATGTATGGTGGAAAGTGGACTCTTATAGGGTGCAAAGTGACTCTAAAATGGTGAAAGTGACTAACATGGTTGATTAGAACCAAAATGTGGAACAAAATTGACCTGTATGAAAGTGGAACTAAGAGGTGGTAAAAGGATATAAAATTGGATGTATATGTGGTTAACATGTTAATTATACAAATAGATTGTGGGAAAGTGACTCATATAGGGTGCAAAATGACTCTAATATGGTGAAAAGTGACTTACATGGTTAATAGAACCAAAATGTGGACCAAAATTGACTCGGATGAATTTGGCACTAAGAGGTGGTAAAAGGATTTCTAATGCATGTACATGATGTTAACATGTTAATTGTACCAACTATATGATGGCAAGTGACTCTTATAAGGTGCAAAGTGACTCTAATATGGTGAGAAGTCACTTACATAATTGATTAGAGCCAAAATGTGGCCAAAATTGACTTGTAGGGAAAGGTACCAAGAGGTGGTAAAGGATGTCTAATTGCATGTACATGATGTTAACATGTTAATTTTTTCAATATATGATGAACAAGTGACCTCTATAGGTTGCAAAGTGACTCTAATATGGTGAAAAGTGACTTACATGGTTGATTAGAGCCAAAATGTGGAACAAAATTAACTTGTATGAAAGCTGGCATTAATAGGTGGTAAAAGGATATCAAATTGGATGTATATGATGTTAACATGTTAATTGTTGTATTTATGGTGGAAAGTGACTCTTATAGGGTGCAAAGTGACTCTAATATGGTGGAAAAGTGACTTACATGGTTGATTAGAACCAAAATGTGGACCAAAATTGACATGTATGAACTGTGGAACTAAGAGGTGGTAAAAGGATGTCAAATGGATGTATATGATGTTCACATGTTAATTATACAAATAGATTGTGGAAAGTGACTCATATAGGGTGCAAAATGACTTCTAATATGGTGACAAGTGACTTACATGGGTAATTAGAACCAAAATGCTGGACAAAATTGATCGCTATGAATGTGGCACTAAGAGGTGGTTAAAAGGATTTCTAATTGATGTACATGATTTAACATGTTAACTGTACCAATATATGATGGCAAGTGACTCTTATAAGGTGCAAAGTGACTCTAATATGGGAGAAGTCACTTACATGCTGATTAGAGCCAAATGTGGCCAAAAATTGACTTGTAGGAAAGGGGTACAAGAGGTGGTTAAAGGACGTCTAATTGCATGTACATGATGTTAACATGTTAAGTTGTATCAATATATGGTGACAAGTGAACTCTTATAGGGTGCAAAGTGATTCAATACTGTTGAAAGTGACGTTACATGGTTGATTAGAGCCAAAATGTGGAACAAAATTAACTTGTATGAAAGTGGCATAATAGGTGGTAAAGGATTTCAAATTGGAGTATATGATGTTAACATGTTAATTGTTGTATTTATGGTGGGAAAGTGACTCTTATAGGTGTGCAAAGTGACTCTAACTATGGGAAAAGTGGACTTACATGGTTGATTAGACACAAAATGTGGACCAAATTGACATGTATGAAAGTGGAACTAAGAGGTGGTAATAAGGATTTCAAATTGGATGTATATGATGTTAACATGTTAATTATACAAATAGATTGTGGGAAAGTGACTCATATAGGGTGCAAAATGACTCTCATATGGTGAAAAGTGACTTACATGGTTAATTAGAACCAAAATGTGGACCAAAATTGACTGCATGAATGTTTGGCACTAAGAGGTGGTAAAAGGATTTCTAATTGCACTGTACATGATGTAACATGTTAATTGTACCACTATATGATGGCAAGTGACTCTTATAAGGTGCAAAAGTGACTCTAATATGGTGAGAAGTCACTTACATGATTGATTAGAAGCCAAAATGTGGCCCAAAATTGACTTGTAGGAAGGGGTACCAAGAGGTGGTTAAAGGATGTCTAATTGCATGTACATGATGTTAACATGTTAATTTTTATCAATATATGGTGAGCAAGTGACTCTTATAGGGTGCAAAGTGACTCTAATATGGTGAAAAGTGACTTACATGGTTGATTAGAGCCAAAATGTGGAACAAAATTAACTTGTATGAAAGTGGCATTAATAGGTGGTTAAAAGGATATCAAATTGGATGTATATGATGTTAACATGTTAATTGTTGTATTTATGGTGGAAAGTGACTCTATAGGGTGCAAAGTGACTCTAATATGGTGAAAAGTGACTTACATGGTTGATTAGAACCAAAATGTGGACCAAAATTGACATGTATGAAAGTGGAACTAAGAGGTGGTAAAAGGATGCAAAATGGATGTATATGAGTTAACATGTTAATTATACAAATAGATTGTGGAAAGTGACTCATATAGGGTGCAAAATGACTCTAATATGGTTGAAAAAGTGACTTACATGGTTAATTAGAACCAAAATGTGGACAAAATTGACTGGATGAATGTTTGGCCCTAAGACGGTGGTTAAAAAGGATTTCTAAATGCATGTACATGAGTTAACATGTTAATGTACCAATATATGATGGCAAGTGACTCTTATAAGGTGCAAAGTGACTCTAATATGGTGAGAAGTCACTTACATGATTGATTAGAGCCAAAATGTGGCCAAAATTGACTTGTAGGAAAGGGGTACCAAGAGGTGGTTAAAGGATGTCTAATTGCATGTACATGATGTTAACATGTTAATTGTATCAATAATTGGCAAGTGACTCTTATAGGCAAAGTGACTCCAATATGGTGAAAAGTGACTTACATGGTTGATTGAGCCAAAATGTGGAACAAAATTAACTTGTATGAAAGTGATTAATAGGTGGTAAAAGGATGTCAAATTGGATGTATATGATGTTAACATGTTATTTATAGATGTGGAAAGTGACTCATTAGGGTGCAAAGTGACTCTAATATGGTGAAAAGTGACTACATGGTTGAATTAGAACCAAAATGTGACCAAAATTGACTGTGAATGTGGCACTAAGAGGTGGTAAAAGGATTTCTAATTGCATGTAAATGTTACCAATATGATGGCAAGTGACTCTATAAGGTGCAAAGTGACTTAATATGGAGAAGTCACTTACATGATTGATAGAGCCAAAATGTGGCCAAAAATTGACTTGTAGGAAAGGGGTACCAAGAGGTGGTAAAGGATCTAATTGCATGTACATGATGTTAACATGTTAATTGTACAATATATGGTGACAAGTGACTCTTATAGGGTGCAAAGTGATCTAATATGGTGAAAAGTCTTACATGTTGATTAGAGCCAAAATGGAACAAAATTGACTTGTATGAAAGTACATTAATAGGTGGTAAAGGATGTCAATTGGATGTATATGATGTTAACATGTTAATTGTTGTATTATGGTGAAAGTGACTCTTATAGGGTGCAAAGTGACTCTAATATGGTGAAAAGTGACTACATGGTTGATTAGAACCAAAATGTGGAACAAAATTGACTGTATGAAAGTGGATTAAGAGGTGGTAAAAGTATAAATTGGATGTATATGATGTTAACATGTTAATTATACTAGATTGTGGAAAGTGACTCATATAGGGTGCAAAGACTCTAATATGGTGAAAGTGACTTACATGGTTAATTAGAACCAAAATGTGGACCAAATTGACTCGGATGAATTTGGCACTAAGAGGTGGTAAAGGATTCTAATTGCATGTACATGATGTTAACATGATAATTGTACCAATATATGATGGAAAGTGACTCTTATAAGGTGCAAAGTGACTCTAATATGGTGAGAAGTCACTTACATGATTGATTAGAGCCAAAATGTGGCCAAAATTGACTTGTAGGAAAGGTACCAAGAGGTGGTTAAAGGATGTCTAATTGCATGTACATGATGTTAACATGTTAATTTTTCAATATATGGTGACAATGACCTTATAGGGTGCAAAGTGACTCTAATATGGTGAAAAGTGACTTACATGGTTGATTAGAGCCAAAATGTGGAACAAAATTAACTTGTATGAAGTGGCATTAATAGGTGGTAAAAGGATATCAAATTGGATGTATATGATGTTAACATGTTAATTGTTGTATTATGTGGAAAGTGACTCTTATAGGGTGCAAAGTGACTCTAATATGGTGAAAGTGACTTACATGGTTGATTAGAACCAAAATGTGGACCAAAATTGACATTATGAAAGTGGAACTAAGATGTGGAAAAGGATGTCAAATGGATGTATGATGTTAACATGTTAATTATACAAATAGATTGTGGAAAGTGACTCATATAGGGTGCAAAATGATTCTAATATGGTGAAAAGTACTTACACGGTTAATTAGAACCAAAATCTGGACCAAAATTGACTCGAATGAATGTGGCACTAAGAGGTGGTAAAAGGATTTCTAATTGTATGTACATGATGTTAAAGTTAACTTGTACCAATATATGATGGCAAGTGACTCTTATAAGGTGCAAAGTGACTCTAATATGGTGAGAATCACTTACATGATTGATTAGTGCCAAAATGTGGCCAAAATTGACTTGTAGGAAAGGGGTACCAAGAGGTGGTTAAAGGACGTCTAATTGCATGTACAGATGTTAACATGTTTAATGTATCATATATGGTGACAAGTGACTCTTATAGGGTGCAAAGTGATCTAATATGGTGGAAAGTGAGTTACATGTTGATTAGAGCCAAAATATGGAACAAAATTAACTTGTATGAAAGTGGCATTAATAGGT
>NW_027420292.1:0-31403 GCF_009905375.1 Apium graveolens
AATTACCAATATATTAGATCCTGTTCAATTTCTTGAGCTGCAAGATTTGTCCTTCACTTGTCCTGTGCACATTGACTTCATTGTAATGCACGCTATTTTTACGGAACTCTCTTCAGACCTATGTTATTGGTTGTTGTAATGGCATTATTTATATGTGATGTCTGGTGCAAGTGTGTATCTCTGGAATCCATCAATCCGTCAATTTATAAAACATCCTCGTCTTAAACGGCCAAGATATATATACATTGAAAGAGATTTCAAAACAAATATACTAAAAACTTGAACCCCTAATTTGTAAATATTTAGAAAGTTGATTAACTTGAATAATTAAAAAAGGATAAATTAAAAAATTAGCCTTTCCATACATTCATAACTCCATTCTATATAAAGCTAATGCCAAAGTCACTTCCAGAATCTACAAGTTATAATTTTAACCCTATCAGTAACTTCAAGATCAGATTCTTCTCTTAAAACAAAAATAGAAAAGAACTAAAAAATCATGCATATATTTAGCAGCCACACGCAAACCCGCATTAAAGGAAAAGAACATAGTTTCCAACATGCCAAATCTATTTTGCAATTTTTTGAATATAAAGGACTAATACCAACCAAACAAGATATTATCAGCAGGATCCAAAATATCCTACTCTATACATTAGTTTGAACATATTATTTTCGTTAACAAGGCTAGTGCACCGAACTATAAACATCAATAAGTTCTAAAAGTTAAATATCTATACAATTTTCTCATAAATTTGACAATTTAATCAAGGAAACATTACTTTTGAAACTCAGCTATAAACTATTCAGCTCTAACAGTTTTAGATCGATGTTGAATTTGACACTTTCATTTCCGGGAACTAAAATTAAAATTCAATTAAAAAACAACACACAAGCACACTAACAGTCTAACACAGAAAATATTAAATTGTTGTTCCTAAGTAGAAACTAAGACAGTGAACATTACATCACTAATCATACTAGCACTCCCTGATCCGTTTTCTTGAAACCAGAAAGTATATTTAAAGTACAATATCTTAATAATTACTAACATCTTAACGAGATTTTTAAACAAGTAGGAGATAATCATACCAAACTACATCTAACTATAATAACACCAAATAGATGTAAGTATGGTATTCGTAACAATTAAACAACTTGAACATATTAAAACAGACGCAATTATACATGAGTACTACCAATATAAACATCAAATTCAGCCGCAAAGAAATAAACTTGACACATGAACAAATTGTAACATTTACCGGTGGAAAGAATTAAACTTGAGAGGAAATAATTAAATTATATATTTATATAGGGTAGCAGTTCATGGAGAACCATTTAATATAGAGAACCGTGGAGACCATTATTTAAAAAATATATAATATATAATTTATTTCATTTTTTCATATAGTTACAAATTTTAATTACCAAGTTAAAGAGCGAAGTTAAATAATTTTTTTATTTAAAAAATTATTAAAATTTAATGAAAATTTAAAGTGATTCTATAGTAGAATCACAATAGAATCATACTTATTCAACATATTTCACTAGAGAATCAAATTTAAAATATTATTTTTTTAAATTTTAATTGTTAAATTTTTATTATATTGAAATTTAATTATTATTCTATACTAGCATTGAATTTCATATTTTTTTAAAATAAAATTTAATATTTGTGATGAGATTCTATAATGGAATCAGGGTTCTCCACGGTTTTTCATATAAGTGGGTTCCCCACAAAGTAAAGGCCTATCTATCTATCTATCTATCTATGTATATATATATATTACCTCCACCATAACTTTCTCAAAATTTTACATCACTTGATCAATAATCTCACTCCCAATCCGCATATATCGGTCCCATGATGATTGTTGTACCATATCAGTTTTTTCTGGAAAGGTTATTGTGGTTGATTTCTCCATCATTTCATTAAGTTCTGCACGCGGCACTCGATGTATGCCCTCCAAAGACACTATAGTGTCTACCTCAGATGAAACCCTTCGAATAATGGAGTGTGCATCATCCACGATGTTTATTTGAGAGGCCTGTTGAGACATCTTTAATTTAGATGCCTCATCCGCTCCTTTTAACTCCGATAATAAATTTCAAGGATGTAGCCAGCCTATTTTTCTTTGGCATTCCGTCTTTATAAGGAGACCTAAGTCATGCTTCCTTTCTCTAGCCGGAGAGAGAGGTACCTCGGAGGCTGATTGAGTGCTGATCATGGCCTCCAAAGATTCGTACATCATACATTCTGTAACAAATAGACCAAACATTGAATAAAATATGCTAAGTTATATTAGTGGATCAATTCAATGGACTTGGATAAAGTTTGCAACAAACCACTATCTTTTTTATTCTTGGCTCGTCAATATTTAGACATACTTAAAAAATTCCAAATCAGTCATATGTGTCTCCAAATTAGCATCCTACTATAGATAAGTAGACATTATAAAAGGTGTAATAAAAAGCAAGTCATCAATTTTTTGATAACTACAGTCCTTTATCATATAAGAGATAACTATTAAAATTTAAAATTCATTATTTCTTTGTCATAAGGAAAAGCTAACCGGTGGTCTGAAAATGTTAACTACCAGAAGGACCTCAATCACAACTAGTATTTTAAAAAAAATAAAGAGGTGAATTATTGGATTTATTATTCAGGGACATGATCCAGAAGTCTCGGTAGCTTGGTAATTAATAAATTATTAATCCCTAATATACACTATGGAGAGAATTTAAACTCGAAAGTATATTAGAAAAATAAAATAAAATTATAGCTCATTCATATTTGTCTTATATTTATGTCTCGTGTTTTAAATTCTGCAGTCAGGATCATGAGTCGCTGCTTTCTCGCAGGAAGCATGTGTTGGCTAAGGCAAGCATTAACTAACTATTGCAATAAAAAGTGATGCAAGTATTATGGGCAATTAGTAAAAGGTCCAAGTAATTCATCAATTCTTGTCGATACTTAAATTGAATCAGTAATGGGAAGAAAAAGATTCAGCACGGTTTAAAGGAAGAAACATGTTTTTTATGTGTGATCTTATTAAAACATATTGTAGAAAAGTGCTAAGCAAAACAGAAATGTAGTCATATTGTAAAAAAATATTCACCATTTTAAAAAATTTAATTTCATTTTAAGATTTGCAGAGTATGTCAGAAATAAATGAAGGAGAGGGAGTGAATCTATTCTACCTTTACAACTTACAACCACGAAATATTAACTCACTGTCTCAACCTATATAACAAGAATCCAAAGAATTTAATCAAACACATCTACCAGTTTCAACTTTTAATCAAAGTGCCTTTAAGAATAATTAAACATCACATTAGTTGATTAATAGAGAGAGGTGTGAGTGTATGTTCATACCAAACTACTAATTCATTATCAAAAACACAATTTGTAAATTTAAATTTTATATTTTACAATACATTACATATAGGATACATATTCAAAAACACAACAGGTTTGTCCTTAGTATTTTTCTTTATTCATATTCCTTAAGTAAGTGGATGGGTGACTCTCTGTGTATTAACAGATTTATCGACTTTTGCTGCAATGTGAAGGCAGTTTTAATTTGATGCATCTTTATTTATGTGATTTAACTTTCTTAGTAATTTAAACATGATGGTTTGAGCTTATATAATATCTTCACTATATATTTTAAATCTTCTCCAAATATGTATATTTCAAATTTGCTGAGCATAAATCTTGAAAAAAATTAGACAACTCAATAAGATTATGTAGCAAGTCACGACAAACAATGGGCAATAGCTTTTGCATGAAAATATGGCAGCCATGTGATTTCATTCCGTTAATACATCTTTTTTCCATATTTACACACCTAGATATATTCGAGATATACCATCTGGAAGATTCAAACTTTTAATCCAATATTTGCTCTCTTCCAAGCATAAATGGTGCAATTGGCGTCGTGCCAACATCTCAAATCCACAACTCATGGTGTACACCTAACTCCTTACAGTCATTTCTTGTATTTGAATTTCCTTTAGTTTTTTCTTATCACCATACGTTGTGTAGAATCTGTTATCAAAGACATTTTTCCGTATGCATAACATCAATATTATGGCGAAGACTCGGTGTCTCCCAACAAGGTAGCTCAAAAATGGAGAATAGAGTGTCCAAATATGTGTCACACCATAATCCCTTGGCTTTTTCCTGATAGTCTTTCCCGGAGGAGGAAACTGTATCTGCTCAAGTATCTTTGCCCGTGATCCTGAATATCGAGTTCTAACTGAATGTCTCTCACATCGCCCAAACTTTGTGCTTCTCCTTAGTGGATCTTCTTCCAAAAAATAATGAGTTGTACGATAGAAAGTCAGTTTACCACCATGCTTGAGTTGCTTACACTCCTAGACATACCAATTTTCTCTTAGTCGACCATCAACTACTCATATCAAGTGCTGGAAAGTCATTTATTATACACATCAATGCTACTTTCATAGTGAATTTTGAAAATGCTGCCCTACTATATATTTTACCCCGGTACACCACAACATCTTTAATTCATTAATAATGGTCGAAGATAAAAATGGAAGTCTTTTATCGGATCACTCAGCCCGGGAATGAGAAATGGCATAAACATGTATGGAGCTTTTGTGCATATGAATGGTGGAAGATTGTAAATGACAATAATCACAAGCCACGCTGTATATTTTCTTGCATGTGCATCTCGAAAGGGATCAAATCCATCACTAGCAAGGTCTATTCGGAAATTTCGTGTTATTTTTTGCAAATCGAGAAAATCTATGATTAAATTATTTCAATTCATCTCCACCAGCTGGATGACTTAATTGACCCTCAACTACAGCTCTATCATGATTCCATGTCATACATTTGGCAATCTTCTCGGACATGAATAATCGTTGCAGTCTCAATATAAGAGGAAAGAATCTTAATATCTTCTTCGGAATTAACTTTTCATAGAATCCTTCTGCACCTTGTATCGATCTTCATCACATATGTCATAATGTATTTTCTCACTATTTTATTTATAAAATAATATACAATCATTCACGAAGCATCAATTTTTTCGTATCACGTGCTCAACCAACTTACTAACTTTTTCACATCATAATATCTCAGGGGCAACTTGTGATCTTGAGGAAACACCGATCCAATGAGTTTAAGTAGCTCATCAAATTCTTTATTACTACAACCATATTTGTGTTTGAACTTAAGTAGCTTATTCACAAATGATAATGTTATGGAACTTGTACAATTAGGATAAAGTGGTTCAGAAGCACTCTCAAGCATCCTATAAAAACTTTTTGCTCTTACATTCGGTTCTTCATCCATATTTTCAAAATCCTTAATTGCCTCGGCAAAATCTCTAACCATTTCACGTACATCATAAAATTATCATGGGTGTTATAAGTATTCATAGAACTCATTCCAATGTCAACCCGCGATCTAACACTATTCTCATGAAAATACCGTGTTATATATGCGGGCATGATGTCATGTCGATATAAATATAATATCACATCATCGGGATTTTTTATGTAAAAAATTTCACATTCATTACATGGACATCTTATTCTCCCCTTTGAATCATCTGTATTTGCAACGTCAAACTTGATGAAATCATTAACACCAATTTTTTACTATTCCGTTATATTTTTCCTTACATCATATCGACGATCAATCCAACTACGATATGATGGTATAATTAATAATTTATTACTAATTAACATAAATATACCTAAATAAATTCACTACGTGTACAAGATATTTAGTGAAAACAAATGAGCAATAATTATTGAATTTTTAAAAAATTATTTCAATGATTTAATTCAAGTTATTATTCTATCAAGCGGAGAAAGTTAACAAATATATTAAATTACTTCATATTTTGAACACTACATTAAATTATTAACAATTAAAATTTAACTTCTCCTTCTCACACGCTTAATAATTTATTTGTATTATTATTCTCTTTAAATTATATCAATTAATATTACATGTATGTGAAAAATAAACAAACAACAATCATGATAATCAAAGTATAAGTAGTTCAGAAATGGTACTTATTTGACTTGAAAGTAGTAGATATTTGAGCTTGAAAAGGAAGAAAAATGGTAGAAAATTAGAAGGAAATAAGTGGAGATGGGAGAAAAAGAAGTATGGACGAAAACGAAGAGAGGAAAGCAGGAGCTGTTATTTTTGGAGACTAAATTCCACCATATACGGTCATTTTTATAAAATCCACTAAAAATGGTTGCTTTTATATATTCAACCACCAGGGGTGCTTTTCTCGGACACGAATGCAGATATTACTTAATTTTTCTTATAAATACCATGTATCACATTGAAAAGAAATACAAGTCCTTTCAAGCCTCTCTTTATAAATAGAGTCTTACGACACCAGTTTTATTAAGTCGAGAAAATAAGAGTCGTCCCTTTAATTCTCGGTCTTTTCAGTCTTAAATTTTCAAATATTCCAGTGATAGTTCTCGGGCTCGGTTCAAGTTCGCTGAGAGTATTTTGATTTATCAATTATATTTATCAATTATACTAGTATCTCATATTATCCTGGAAGCAGGTCGCTAAACACGGATGATGCGGGGCGAAACTGCTTTAAGGAGACAGTTTTCTGGACTCGAGATTAAATCAAATCTCTGTTTGTTTTCTCGAACCCTTCTCCTTTTTAATTGTTAATTCTTATATATTTATATGCTTATGTGATTTAAGAATTACCTATGTTTTTGTGAATTAGTTATATATTCGATATATAGAATAATGTCTATATCGTACAAGACTGATAACAATCTTAAAGCAGTTTTGGATTTATTTGTGTGGTTTATGTTTTTGATTGGAATATAGTAGTTTCTTGGCTAATTGTTTTAACATAGCATAAGCCATAAGCCATGGTATCATATTATTCATATTTTAATATAATTTTGTTTCCGTAAATGTATATTAGATGAGGTCAAGTCATGTTTTATTTTTGACATGCTAACATTTTATTGACATGAGATTCATTCATGCAAGCTTAGTGTTAATTTACAATTGAATGTCATCAACGGCCTTGTTAAATTTGTTTGATATGAAATAATTTTACTTTTGATATCTCGTGGAAATTGGGCTAATGAGATTAGTACATGGGATAAGCAAATTATTGTACATGGTTTATGTTGGTGACTCGTTTGAATTAAACATGCGATATTAGTCTTCTGAGAACCCAATAATAAATGTATAAAACCTATTTGGTTAAAATGATAACATGAGTCACATATTGTCCACGTAATTTGATATTTTTGTTATCACAATATTGCAATTTTCAGGGTGAAAGAAGCATAATTTACATATGTGCAATCTCGATTCAATATATTTTGACAAATATATATGATTTGTTTCTTGCGACAATTACTACTAATGTTAATCTAAATAATGTGTGGAGAGACACATGTGGTGTATCCTCTTATTCGGTAAGCTGCAATAGAACAAGATTATTTACTATTTAATTAGTAATAGGTTCAGATTGATTTGTTAGTTTTCCGATTACTGATAGATCAATAATTCGACTGGAGTGGCATGATTGTTTAGCTTAAATTTTATCCTCAAAATTTGAGCTACCTGTTTGGTAAGCATATGTGCGGGAATATATATTGGCACTAATCAATTTCAGGGATGATCACGGTGTTAAAAACTTAAAGGACCTGTTACCTAAATAGTACAGGTTTTGGATCGGCATGAGAGTTATATTCAACAAGTACAAGTCGGATTTTAATTATATAGTCAAATATATACCCTAGTCGTATTTCCTTCTAATCCAAATTGAGTTGGGTGTATGAAATTATTTTTGATTATTATCAATTTATTTGTATAAACTTGAATTTTTGTTGGTGAAAAAAACAAACGGCGGAGGGAGTAAGATGAGTTGTCGTCAAGTTAGGATTATCAAAATCCAGTTCTACTTCAAGTCCAGTTCGGTGCACGAGCTGTACGCGAATATTTGTGTATATAATAACCACATTATGTTTGGAGTCAGCTGGAACAAATCCATTCTACATTACTTCAAATGAAGTCTTCATGGGCAATGTGAGCGTAGATATACCCGAAGATGTTATCGCCGTTATACTTTCGAGACTTCCGGTGAAATCATTGCTTAGATGCAAGTTGTTGGGATTTAATTTGAACAAAAGAGCTGTTGGTGTGTTTGTGTGAGTCTTTAGCTACTGGCAGTCGTGGCAACCCAGCATGGAGATAATGTAGGAGTGTTGCAGAATAAATATGTTAGTGATGTAGTTTGTTCAGGACTTTCTGTTTAGATCCTAGTTTGTAGGAGTCAATTATTCTTTGTTGTTTAAGTCTATATAATGTAACCTTAGTAGTAATAAAAAGCTAAGTTCAGCATTATCTTTGTTTTCTCCAGTTTATATACACACACAGCTATAAAATCTGTTTATGCCCAAGTACATGCCTAAGGCACAGTCGATGGAGACGGGTAAGAACAAAGATGGAATGATCGGCTTGAACTATCCCATGTTGACAAGAGCTAATTATACAGCATGGGCTATGAAAATGAAGGTGGTATATGCAGGCTCATGGCGTTTAGGATGCAATATCACCTAAGAATCCTAAATCAATGACGGTTGATGATAAGATGGATAAAACAGCTCTGGCAGCCATATACTAGGGTATACCAGAAGACGTGCTTCTTTCTCATTGCGAACAAGGAGACAGCTAGGAAGCATGGGAGGCAATTAGGACATATTGCCAAGGTGCGGAGAGAGTCAGACTGCAAGAACTCAAACACTCAAGGCAGAATTCGAGTCCCATGACAATGAAAGACTCAGAATCGGTGGATGACTTCTCCACGAAGTTGAACAACCTGGTCACAAACATACGTGCACTAGAGAAGAAGTGACAGAAAGCTATGTGGTAAAGAAATTACTACACGCGGTACCCTCTAAATTTTTTATAAATCGCATCTACTATAAGCGTTCGGGATCTCAGTACAATGACAATGGAGGAAACCAGGGGGTCGATGAAGGCTTACTGAGGAGAGAATTAAAGGACAAACCGAGACAGGGGGAGGAAAAGTATTGTTGACTAGTGAGGAATAGGATTGAATGTGAAAGGGAAGATGAGAGAAATTATTGCTCACAAGAGATGAATGGATGATAGCTCAAATAAAGTAAATGCTGATGCTTCACAAAAGAACGAAGTAAGGAATGCATCGAGGTGCTCGAGATAAAAGTAGGTTCACTGCTTCAACTGCAGCGCCTATGGTCATTATGTCAGTTGAATGTAAGAAACCCAGGCGAGATAAAGAAATTAAGGAGGAAGCTAATATGATACAGATTCCAGACGACGAACCTGCACTACTGATGGTGGAAAGCACGAAAGAAAAGAAGGGATCACTAAGGACAATAAAGAGCAAGTAATGCCCAGGTTAAATCACAAGGTACGAAAGAGATAGAGTCAAATATATGGTACTTGGACAATGGTGCCAGTACCACATGACCGGGACAATTCTCAAAGTTCAGAGAGATCGACACTAATGTAACAGGACAGGTGAAATTTGGCGATGGAATCGATGGTTCAATAAAGGCAAAGAGGATCTATAATTCTGAAATGCAAGACAGGAGAAAGCAGAGTTCTGAATGAGGTATATTATATTCACACTTCGGAGTAATATTATTAGCCTTGGACAGCTTTCGAAAATGGGTACAGGATAATTATTAAGGTGAAAATCTGTGGGTACACGAAGACAAGGGTGATCTATTGATGAAGGTAAAGCGATCGCCGAATCGCATGTACAAGATCATCATAAAACAGCAGTGAGTCAATGTGTCTTGCAGCAAGGAATGAAAATGAAAATTGTTTGTGGGCACTCAACGTTTAGGCCATGTTAATTTTAAGCCTTGAAGCTTATGAGTGCTCAAATATGGGTACTTGGAATGCCTAAAATTTAACAAAAGAGACACTCGAGCTAGTCCACGGTGCCCTGTGTTGACCTATCACGCCATGTACTCCAGTAGGTAACAAATATATATTTTGTTTTAATTGATGATTAATTGCAAGAGTAATTGTGGACGTATCTTTTGAAAAATAAGAGTGTGGCATTCAATGCGTTTAAATGTTTTCGTGTTTTAGTTGAAGAATAGTCCAGAAAAAAGGATGGTGACTTTTAGAAAAGACATTGGAGGGGAATTTTACTTCCAGGGAATTTACTCAGTATTGGAAGAAGCAGGAATTGTCCAGGCAATTTTTCAGCTCCCTACTCTCCCCAGCAGAATGGTGTAGTGGAGAGACGTAATAGAACCTTGATTGAGATGGCGAGGTGCTTGTTGAAAGAAATGAATTTACCCAATTATTTATGGCGGAAGCCGTCCGTCATGCAACATATTTAATCAACAAAACTCCCGACTCGTGCTGTAAACCGAAATTACTCCTATGAGGCTTGGTCGAAGGAAAAACCCCAGGTTGAACATCTCTGAGTATTTGGTTGTGTGGCTCATGTAAGGTTCCAACTGCAAATTTAAAAAACTAGACTCCAGAAGTAAGACAATGGTCTATCTCGGAAAGGAAGCTGGCACAAAAGCATTCAAATGTCTGATCCAGAGAAGGAAACTATTTGTGTAAGTCGAGATGTTGTGTTCGAGGAGGGGAAAGCATAGAACTGGTCAGAAAGCTCGAAAGATATGATCAATGCATAATTGGGATCATTTACTGTGGCGATGAATACTTTGGTGACATCCAATGAGCTTAATGAAAATGGAGAAGAAGCAGCAAGTTCCACTCAAAGAACATCCAGCCAAGGTGATGGCTACAGTGACCATACCACAATCGATGATGTGTCTGACACAATTTCTGGAAGTGATACAGAAAGGTCACCGGAATCTGCTGATTCTGTTGCAAGTTCAGAATCAAGTGTCGAGCCTCGAAAGTACGGGCAATTAAGTGATATCTATAATGAAAGTGAACCTATTGAATTGGAGGACGAAGAGCTGTACTTGATGGTTTAGATGAACCTGCAAAATATACTCAGCTCAAAGGGGACTAAATGGATGGAAGCTATGCAAGTTGAGGTGGATGTTGTCGAAAGAAATGGGACTTGGAAGCTAACGGAACTACCTCCAGGACGTAAACCCATTGACCTGAAATGGATGTTACAAGATTAAGCGAGAAACACAATGGGAAGATTGTCACGCATAAGGCCAGAATTGTTGCCAAGGGATATGTACAGAAATAGGGCGTTGATTTTGATGAAGTTTTTGCACCCGTTACTCGTATCGAGACAATAAGGCTACTGTTTGCTCTTGCTGCAAAGGGTCAATTGGGAGGTGCACCACCTTGATGTTAAAACGGCCCTTTTTGAATGGGTGAAATCAGGGAAGTGGTTTATGTCAGGCAACCTGAAGGAAGTCACTAAGCAAGGATGAGGGTGGTACAGAAGTAAATCCACTGAGTTGAAACGTATGATTTGGTGGCCTGAGATATCGCGTCAATACCATACCAGAATTGGCACTATGCGGTGGGCATTGTGAGCAGGTTCATGGAAAGGCCTACTATACTACACCAAGCTACAAGCAAAACGCATACTTCATTATGTGAAAGGGACCTCTCGAGTTTGGCCTGATGTATTTACAATAATAAGGAGAATGAGGTGTTGATTGGATACTCGGATAGTGACCTGGCCGGCAAGGTGGAAGATAAGAGAAGCACAGGAGGCATGGTGTTCTACCTAAATAATAGTTTGATAATGTGGGCGTCTCAAAAACAAAGATGCGTTGCACTTTCTTCGTGCGAAGCCGGTTCATGGATGCGACTTGCTGCAGCATGCCAGGCAATTTGGTTAAAAAGGCTGTTGTCTCGGATTGCAAAAATTATGTTGGTCCAGTTACCTTTGTTCATTGATAAATCAATCTGCGATTGATTTGGCTAAAAATCCGTAGTCCATGGTCGTAGCAAACACATAGTATCGGGTATCACTACATATGCGAGTGTGTGGAGAATGGAGAGATCGAGGGTAAGCACGTAGAACGGAAGAACAACGTGCAGATTCACTTACTAAACCACTGGTTGCTGTTAAGTTTGAGTTCATGAGGAATTTGCTTGGAGTCACCAATTGTGCTCAGACATGTTCAATTAAGGGGGAATCGTTGCGATTTAATTTGAACAAAAGAGCTGTTGGTGTATTTGTGCGAGTCTTAGCTACTGGCAGTCGTGGCAACCTAGCATGGAGATAATGTAGGAGTGCTGCAGAATAAATATGTTAGTGATGTAGTTTGTTCATGACTTTCTGTTTAAATCCTAGTTTGTAGGAGCAATTATTCTTTGTTGTTTAAGTCTATATAATGTACCTTAGTAGTAATAAAAGCTAAGTTCGGCGTTATCTTTGTTTTCTCCAGTTTATATAAACACATAGCTATATTATATTGTATACGGTTCATATCAGACACCTTCACAAGTTAGTCTGCAAGTCATGGCTCTCCATAATCTCGAACCCTAATTTTATAAAAATTCAGCTCCATAATGGTATCATCGCTTCCCGCAATATTCCTGAAATTACCAATATATTAGATCCTGTTCAATTTCTTGAGCTGCAAGATTTGTCCTTCACTTGTCCTGTGCACATTGACTTCATTGTAATGCTACGCTATTTTACGGAACTCTCTTCAGACCTTATTGTTATTGGTTGTTGTATGGCATTATTTATATGTTGATGTGTCTGTGCAAGTGTGTATCTCTGGAATCCATCAATCCGGCAATTTATAAAACATCCTCGTCTTAAACGGCCAAGATATATATATACAATTGAAAGAGATTTCAAAACAAATATACTAAAAAACTTGAACCCCTAATTTGTAAATATTTAGAAAGTTGATTAACTTGAATAATTAAAAAAGGATAAATTAAAAAATTAGCCTTTCCATACATTCATAACTCCATTCTATATAAAGCTAATGCCAACGTCACTTCCAGAATCTACAAGTTATAATTTTAACCCTATCAGTAACTTCAAGATCAGATTCTTCTCTTAAAACAAAAAATAGAAAAGAACTAAAAAATCATGCATATATTTAGCAGCCACACGCAAACCCGCATTAAAGAAAAGAACATAGTTTCCAACATGCCAAATCTATTTTGCAATTTTTTGAATATAAAGGACTAATACCAACCAAACAAGATATTATCAGCAGGATCCATAAAATATCCTACTCTATACATTAGTTTGAACATATTATTTTCGTTTAACAAGGCTAGTGCACCGAACTATAAACATCAATAAGTTCTAAAAGTTAAATATCTATACAATTTTCTCATAAATTTGACAATTTAATCAAGGAAACATTACTTTTGAAACTCAGCTATAAACTATTCAGCTCTAACAGTTTTAGATCGATGTTGAATTTGACACTTTCATTTCCGGGAACTAAAATTAAAATTCAATTAAAAAACAACACACAAGCACACTAACAGTCTAACACAGAAAATATTAAATTGTTGTTCCTAAGTAGAAACTAAGACAGTGAACATTACATCACTAATCATACTAGCACTCCTGATCCGTTTTCTTGAAACCAGAAAAGTATATTTTAAAAGTACAATATCTTAATAATTACTAACATCTTAACGAGATTTTTAAACAAGTAGGAGATAATCATACCAAAACTACATCTAACTATAATAACACCAAATAGATGTAAGTATGGTATTCGTAACAATTAAACAACTGAACATATTTAAAAACAGACGCAATTATACAGTGAGTACTACCAATATAAACATCAAATTCAGCCGCAAAGAAATAAACTTGGACACATGAACAAAATTGTAACATTTACCGGTGGAAAGAATTAAACTTGAGAGGAAATAATTAAATTATATATTTATATAGGGTAGCAGTTCATGGAGAACCATTGTAATATAGAGAACCGTGGAGGACCATTATTTAAAAAATATATAATATTAATTTATTTCATTTTTTCATATAGTTACAAATTTTAATTACCAAGTTACAGAGCGAAGTTAAATAATTTTTTTATTAAAAAATATTAAAATTTTAATGAAAATCTTTAAAGTGATTCTATAGTAGAATCACAATAGAATCAACTTATTCAACATATTTTCACTAGAGAATCAAATTTAAATATTATTTTTTTAAATTTTAATTGTTAAATTTTTTATTATATTGAAATTTAATTATTATTCTATACTAGCATTGAATTTCATATTTTTTTTAAAATAAAATTTAATATTTGTGATGAGATTCTATAATGGAACAGGGTTCTCCACGGTTTTTCATATAAGTGGGTTCCCCACAAAGTAAAGGCCTATCTATCTATCTATCTATCTATGTATATATATATATATTACCTCCACCATAACTTTCTCAAAATTTTACATCACTTGATCAATAATCTCACTCCCAATCCGCATATATCGGTCCCATGATGATTGTTGTACCATATCAGTTTTTTCTGGAAAGGTTATTGTGGTTGATTTCTCCCATCATTTCATTAAGTTCTGCACGCGGCACTCGATGTATGCCCTCCAAAGACACTATAGTGTCTACCTCAGATGAAACCCTTCGAATAATGGAGTGTGGCATCATCCACGATGTTTATTTGAGAGGCCTGTTGAGACATCTTTAATTAGATGCCTCATCCGCTCCTTTTAACTCCGATAATAAATTTCAAGGATGTAGCACCAGCCTATTTTTCTTTGGCATTCCGTCTTTATAAGGAGACCTAAGTCATGCTTCCTTTCTCTAGCCGGAGAGAGAGGTACCTCGGAGGCTGATTGAGTGCTGATCATGGCCTCCAAAGATTCGTACATCATACATTCTGTAACAAATAGACCAAACATTGAATAAAATATGCTAAGTTATATTAGTGGATCAATTCAATGGACTTGGATAAAGTTTGCAACAAACCACTATCTTTTTTATTCTTGGCTCGTCAATATTTAGACATACTTAAAAATTCCAATCAGTCATATGTGTCTCCAAATTAGCATCCAACTACTATAGATAAGTAGACATTATAAAGGTGTAATAAAAAGCAAGTCATCAATTTTTTGATAACTACAGTCCTTTATCATATAAGAGATAACTATTAAAATTTAAAATTCATATTTCTTTGTCATAAGGAAAAAGCTAACCGGTGGTCCTGAAAATGTTAACTACCAGAAGGACCTCAATCACAACTAGTATTTTAAAAAAAATAAAGAGGTGAATTATTGGATTTATTATTCAGGGGACATGATCCAAGAAGTCTCGGTAGCTTGGGTAATTAATAAATTATTAATCCCTAATATACACTATGGAAGAATTTAAACTCGAAAGTATATTAGAAAAATAAATAAAATTATAACTCATTCATATTTGTCGTAATATTTATGTCTCGTGTTTTAATTCTGCAGTCCAGGATCATGAGTCGCTGCTTTCTCGCAGGAAGCATGTGTTGGCTAAGGCAAGCATTTAACTAACTATTGCATAAAAAGTGATGCAAGTATTATGGGCACTTAGTAAAAGGTCCAAGTAATTCATCATTCTTGTCGATACTTAACATTGAATCAGTAATGGGAAAAAAAAAGATTCAGGCACGGTTTAAAGGAAGAAACATGTTTTTATGTGTGATCTTATTAAAACATATTGGTAGAAAAGTGCTAAGCAAAACACAGAAATGTAGTCATATTGTAAAAAAATATTCACCATTTTAAAAAATTTAATTTCATTTTAAGATTTGCAGAGTATGTCAGAAATAAATGAAGGAGAGGGAGTGAATCTATTCTACCTTTACAACTTACAACCACGAAATATTAACTCACTGTCTCAACCTATATAACAAGAATCCAAAGAATTTATCAAACACATCTACCAGTTTCAACTTTAATCAAAGTGCCTTTAAGAATAATTAAACATCACATTAGTTGATTAATAGAGAGAGGTGTGAGTGTATGTTCATACCAAACTACTAATTCATTATCAAAAAACACAATTGTAAATTTAAAATTTTATATTTTACAATACATTACATATAGGATACATATTCAAAAACACAACAGGTTTGTCCTTAGTATTTTCTTTATTCATATCCTTAAGTAAGTGGATGGGTGACTCTCTGTGTATTAACAGATTTATCGACTTTGCTGCAATGTGAAGGCAGTTTTAAATTTGATGCATCTTTATTTATGTGATTTAACTTTCTTAGTAGATTTAAACATGATGGTTTTGAGCTATATAATATCTTCACTATATATTTTACAATCTTCTCCAAATATGTATATTTCAAATTTGCTGAGCATAAATCTTGAAAAAAAATTAGACAACTCAATAGATTAGTAGCAAGTACACGACAACCAATGTGGGTCCCATAGCTTTTTCCGCATTGTAAATCATCTGGCAGCCATGTGATTCATTCCGTTAATACCTCTTTTTCCATATTTACACACCTAGATATATTCGAGATATTACCCATCTGGAAGATTCAAACTTTTATCCAATATTTGCTCTGCTTCCACAGCATAACTGTGTTGTCCAATTTTGTCGCGTCGATGTCCACTCATACCATTCATCAAATCTCACAAACTCCATGGTGTCAACCTAAACTCCTTACAGTCATTTCTTGTATTTGAATTTCCTTTAGTTTTTTCTTATCACCATACGTTGTGTAGAATCTGTTATCAAAGACATTTTTCCGTATGCATAACATCAATATTATGGCGAAGACTCGGTGTCTCCCAACAAGGTAGCTCAAAAATGGAGAATAGAGTGTCCAAATATGTGTCACACCATAATCCCTTGGCTTTTTCCTGATAGTCTTTCCCGGAGGAGGAAACTGTATCTGCTCAAGTATCTTTGCCCGTGATCCTGAATATCGAGTTCTAACTGAATGTCTCTCACATCGCCCAAACTTTGTGCTTCTCCTTAGTGGATCATCTTCTTCCAAAAAATAATGAGTTGTACGATAGAAAGTCAGTTTACCACCATGCTTGAGTTGCTTACACTCCTAGACATACCAATTTTCTCTTAGTCGACCATCAACTACTATCAAGTGCTGGAAAGTCATTTATTATACACATCAATGCTACTTTCATAGTGAATTTTGAAAATGCTGCCCTACTATATATTTTTACCCCGGTACACCACAACATCTTTAATTCATTAAATAATGGTCGAAGATAAAAATGGAAGTCTTTTATCGGATCACTCAGCCCGGGAATGAGAAATGGCATAAACATGTATGGAGCTTTTGTGCATATGAATGGTGGAAGATTGTAAATGACAATAATCACAAGCCACGCTGTATATTTTCTTGCATGTGCATCTCGAAAGGGATCAAATCCATCACTAGCAAGGTCTATTCGGAAATTTCGTGTTATTTTTTGCAAATCGAGAAAATCTATGATTAAATTATTTCAATTCATCTCCACCAGCTGGATGACTTAATTGACCCTCAACTACAGCTCTATCATGATTCCATGTCATACATTTGGCAATCTTCTCAGACATGAATAATCGTTGCAGTCTCATATAGGAGAGATCTAATATCTTTTCGGAATTAACTTTTTCATAGAATCCTTCTGCACCTTGTAGCGAATCTTCATCACATGTCATGTCATAATGTATTTTCTCACTATTTTATTTATAAAATAATATACAATCATTCACGGCAAGCATCAATTTTCGTATCACGTGCTCAACCAACTTACTAACTTTTTCACATCAATATCTCAGGGCAACTTGTGATCTATGAGGAAACACCGATCCAATGAGTTTAAGTATCATCAAATTCTTTATTACTAAACCATATTGTGTTTGAACTTAGTAGCTTATTCACAAATGATAATGTATGGACTTGTACAATTAGGATAAAGGGTTCAGCAGCACTCTCAGCATCCTATAAAACCTTTTGCTACATTCGGTTCTTCATCCATATTTCAAAATCCTTAATTGCCTCGGCAAAATCTCTAACCATTTCACGTACATCATAAAATTATCATGGGTGTTATAAGTATTCATAGAACTCATTCCAATGTCAACCCGCGATCTAACACTTCTCATGAAAATACCGTGTATATATGCGGGCATGATGTCATGTCGATATAAATATAATTCACATCATCGGGATTTTTTATGTAAAAAATTTCACATTCATTACATGGACATCTATTCTCCCTTTGGAATCATCTGTATTTGCAACGTCAAACTTGATGAAATCATTAACACCAATTTTTTACTATTCCGTTATATTTTTCCTTAATCATATCGACGATCAATCCAACTACGATATGATGGTATAATTAATAATTTATTACTAATTAACATAAATAACCTAAATAAATTCACTACGTGTACAAGATATTTAGTGAAAACAAATGAGCAATAATTATTGAATTTTTAAAAAATTATTTCAATGATTAATTCAAGTTATATCTATCAAGCGGAGAAAGTTAACAAATATATTAAATTACTTATTTTGAACACTACATTAAATTATTAACAATTAAAATTTAACTTTCTCTTTAAATTATATCAATTAATATTACATGTATATGAAAAATAAACAAACAACAATCATGATAATCAAAGTATAAGTAGTTCAGAAATGGTACTTATTTGACTTGAAAGTAGTAGATATTTGAGCTTGAAAAGGAAGAAAAATGGTAGAAAATTAGAAGGAAATAAGTGGAGATGGGAGAAAAAGAAGTATGGACGAAAACGAAGAGAGGAAAGCAGGAGCTGTTATTTTGGAGACTAAATTCCACCATATACGGTCATTTTTATAAAATCCACTAAAAATGGTTGCTTTTATATTCAACCACCAGGGGTAGCTTTTCTCGGACACGAAAGATATTACTTAATTTTTCTTTAATACCATGTATCACATTGAAAAGAAATACAAGTCCTTTCAAGCCTCTTTTATAATAGAGCTTACGACACCAGTTTTATTAAGTCGAGAAAATAAGAGTCGTCCCTTTAATTCTCGGTCTTTTCAGTCTTAAATTTTCCTAAATATTCCAGTGATAGTTCTCGGGCTCGGTTCAAGTTCGCTGAGAGTATTTTGATTTATCAATTATATTTATCAATTATACTAGTATCTCATATTATCCTGGGAAGCAGGTCGCTAAACAGGGATGCGGGCGAAACTGCTTTAAGGAGACAGTTTTCTGGACTCGAGATTAAATCAAATCTCTGTTTGTTTTCTCGAACCCTTCTCCATTTTTAATTGTTAATTCTTATATTTTATATGCTTATGTGATTTAAGAATTACTATGTTTTTGTGAATTAGTATATATCGTATATAGAATAATGTCTCTATCGTACAAGACTGATAACAATCTTAAAGCAGTTTTGGATTTATTTGTGTGGTTATGTTTTTGATTGGAATAGTAGTTTCTTGGCTAATTGTTTTAACATAGCATAAGCCATAAGCCATGGTACATATTATTCATATTTTAATATAATTTGTTTCCAGTAAATGTATATTAGATGAGGTCAAGTCATGTTTATTTTTGACATGCTAACATTTTATTGACATGAGATTCATTCATGCAAGCTTAGTGTTAATTTACAATTGAATGTCATCAACGGCCTTGTTAAATTTGTTTGATATGAAATAATGTTACTTTTGATATCTCGTGAAATTGGGCTAATGAGATTAGTACATGGGGATAAGCAAATATGTACATGGTTTATGTTGGTGACTCGTTTGAAAAACATGATATTAGTCTTCTGAGAACCCTATAATGTATAAACCTATTTGGTTAAAATGATAACATGAGTCACATATTGTCCACGTAATTTGATATTTTTGTTATCACAATATTGCAATTTTCAGGGTGAAAGAAGCATAATTTACATATGTGCAATCTCGATTCAATATATTTTGAAAAATATATATGATTGTTTCTTGCGACAATTACTACTAATGTTAATCTAAATAATGTGGAGAGACACATGTGGTGTATCCTCTTATTCGGTAAGCTGCAATAGAACAAGATTATTTACTAAATTAGTAATAGGTTCAGATGATTTGTTAGTTTTCCGATTACTGATAGATCAATAATTCGACTGGAGTGGCATGATTGTTAGCTTAAATTTTATCCTAAAATTTGAGCTACCTGTTTGGTAAGCTCTGGGCGAATATATATTGGCACTAATCAACTTCCAGGGATGATCACGGTGTTAAAAACTTAAAGGACCTGTTACCTAAATAGTACAGGTTTTGGATCGGCATGAGAGTTATATTCAACAAGTACAAGTCGGATTTTAATTATATAGTCAAATATATACCTAGTCGTATTTCCTTCTAATCCAAATTGAGTTGGGTGTATGAAATTATTTTTGATTATTATCAATTTATTTGTATAAACTTGAATTTTTTGTTGGTGAAAAAAACAAACGGCGGGGGAGTAAGATGAGTTGTCGTCAAGTTAGGATTATCAAAATCCAGTTCTACTTCAAGTCCAGTTCGGTGCACGAGCTGTACGCGAATATTTGTGTATATATAAACCACATTATGTTTGGAGTCAGCTGGAACAAATCCATTCTACATTACTTCAAATGAAGTCTTCATGGGCAATGTGAGCGTAGATATACCCGAAGATGTTATCGCCGTTATACTTTCGAGACTTCCGGTGAAATCATTGCTTAGATGCAAGTTGTTGGGATTTAATTTGAACAAAAGAGCTGTTGGTGTGTTTGTGTGAGTCTTTAGCTACTGGCAGTCGTGGCAACCCAGCATGGAGATAATGTAGGAGTGTTGCAGAATAAATATGTTAGTGATGTAGTTTGTTCAGGACTTTCTGTTTAGATCCTAGTTTGTAGGAGTCAATTATTCTTTGTTGTTTAAGTCTATATAATGTAACCTTAGTAGTAATAAAAAGCTAAGTTCAGCATTATCTTTGTTTTCTCCAGTTTATATACACACACAGCTATAAAATCTGTTTATGCCCAAGTACATGCCTAAGGCACAGTCGATGGAGACGGGTAAGAACAAAGATGGAATGATCAGCTTGAACTATCCCATGTTGACAAGAGCTAATTATACAGCATGGGCTATGAAAATGAAGGTGTATATGCAGGCTCATGGCGTTTGGGATGCAATATCACCTAAGAATCCTAAATCAATGACGGTTGATGATAAGATGGATAAAACAGCTCTGGCAGCAATATACTAGGGTATACCAGAAGACGTGCTTCTTTCTCTTGCGAACAAGGAGACAGCTAAGGAAGCATGGGAGGCAATTAGGACATTGTGCCAAGGTGCGGAAGAGTCAAGACTACAAGAACTCAAACACTCAAGGCAGAATTCGAGTCCATGACAATGAAAGACTCAGAATCGGTGGATGACTTCTCCACGAAGTTGAACAACCTGGTCACAAACATACGTGCACTAGGAGAAGAAGTGACAGAAAGCTATGTGGTAAAGAAATTACTACACGCGTACCCTCTAAATTTTTATAAATCGCATCTACTATAGAGCAGATCGGGATCTCAGTATAATGACAATGGAGGAAACCGTGGGGTCGCTAAGGCTCATGAGGAGAGAATTAAAGGACAAACCGAGACAGGGGGAGGAAAATTATTGTTGACTAGTGAGGAATGGATTGAACGTGAAAGGGAAGATGAGAGAAAATTATTGCTCACAAGAGATGAATGGATGAGACTCTCAAATAAAGTAAATGCTGATGCTTCACAAAAGAACAGAAGTAAGGAATGCAATCGAGGTGCTCGAGATAAAAGTAAGGTTCACTGCTTCAACTGCAGCGCCTATGGTCATTATGCAGTTGAATGTAAGAAACCCAGGTGAGATAAAGAAATTAAGGAGGAAGCTAATATGATACAGATTCCAGACGACGAACCTGCACTACTGATGGTGGAAAGCACGAAAGAAAAGAATGGGTCACTAATGATCAATAAAGAGCAAGTAATGCCCAGGTTAAATCACAAAGGTACGAAAGAGATAGAGTCAAATATGTGGTACTTGGACAATGGTGCCAGTAACCACATGACTGGACACTTCTCAAAGTTCAGAGAGATCGACACTAAGGTAACAGGACAGGTGAAATTTGGCGATGGATCGATCGTTCAAATAAAGGGCAAAGGATCTATAATTCTGAAATGCAAGAACGGAGAAGCAGAGTTCTGAATGAGGTATATTATATTCCTACACTTCGGAGTAATATATTAGCCTTGGATAGCTTTCGGAAAAATGGGTACAGGATAATTATTAAAGGTGAAAATCTTGGGTACCCGAAGACAAGGGTGATCTATGATGAAGGTAAAGCGATCGCCGAATCGCATGTACAAAATCATCATAAACAGCAGTGAGTCAATGTGTCTTGCAGCAAGGGAATGAAAATGAAAATTGATTGTGGCACTAACGTTTAGGCCATGTTAATTTTAAGGCCTTGAAGCTTGTGAGTGCTCAAATATGGTACTTGGAATGCCTAAAATTTAACCAAAAGACACTCGAGCTAGTCCCCGGTGACCTGTGTGGACCTATCACGCCATGTACTCCAGTAGTAACAAATATATATTTGTTTTAATCGATGATTATTGCAGAGTAATGTGGACGTATCTTTTGAAAAAATAAGAGTGAGGCATTCAATGCGTTTTAAATGTTTTCGTGTTTTAGTTGAAGATAGTCCAGAAAAAAGGATGGTGACTTTTAGAAAAGACATTGGAGGGGAATTTACTTCCAGGGAATGTACTCAGTATTGTGAATAAGCAGGAATTGTCAGGCATTTTTCAGCTCCCTACTCTCCCCAGCAGAATGGTGTAGTGGAGAGACGTAATAGAACCTTGATTGAGATGGCGAGGTGCTTGTTAAAGAAATGAATTTACCCAATTATTTTATGGTGGAAGCCGTCCGTCATGCCACATATTTAATCAACAAACTCCCGACTCGTGCTGTAACCGAAATTACTCCCTATGGAGGCTTGGTCCGAAGGAAAAACCCCATGTTGAACATCTCTGAGTATTTGGTTTGTGGCTCATGTAAAGGTTCCAACTGCCAATTTAAAAAACTAGACTCCAGAAGTAAGACAATGGTCCTATCTCGGAAAGGAAGCTGGCACAAAAGCATTCAAATGTCTGATCCAGAGAAGGAAACTATTTGTGTAAGTCGAGATGTTGTGTTCGAGGAGGGGAAAGCATAGAACTGGTCAGAAAGCTCGAAAGATATGATCAATGCATAATTGGGATCATTTACTGTGGCGATGAATACTTTGGTGACATCCAATGAGCTTAATGAAAATGGAGAAGAAGCAGCAAGTTCCACTCAAAGAAATCCAGCCAAGGTGATGGCTACAGTGACCATACCACAATCGATGATGTGTCTGACACAATTTCTGGAAGTGATACAGAAAGGTCACCGGAATCTGCTGATTCTGTTGCAAGTTCAGAATCAAGTGTCGAGCCTCGAAAGTACGGGCAATTAAGTGATATCTATAATGAAAGTGAACCTATTGAATTGAGGACGAAGAGCTGTACTTGATGGTTTAGATGAACCTGCAAAATATACTCAAGCTTCAAAGGGGACTAAATGGATGGAAGCTATGAAAGTTGAGGTGGATGTTGTCGAAAGAAATGGGACTTGGAAGCTAACGGAACTACCTCCAGGACGTAAACCCATTGACCTGAAATGGATTTACAAGATTAAGCGAGAACAAATGGGAAGATTGTCAAGCATAAGGCCAGAATTGTTGCCAAGGGATATGTACAGAAATAGGGCGTTGATTTTGATGAAGTTTTTGCACCAGTTACTCGTATCGAGACAATAAGGCTACTGTTTGCTCTTGCTGCAAAGGGTAATTGGGAGGTGCACCACCTTGATGTTAAAACGGCCTTTTTGAATGGTGAAATCAGGGAAGTGGTTTATGTCAGGCAACCTGAAGGAAGTCATAAGCAAGGATGAGGGTGGTACAGAAGTAAATCCCACTGAGTTGAAACGTATGATTGGTGGCCTGAGATATCTCGTCAATACCATACCAGAATTGGCATATGCGGTGGGCATTGTGAGCAGGTTCATGGAAAGGCCTACTATACTACACCAAGCTACAGCAAAACGCATACTTCATTATGTGAAAGGGACTCTCGAGTTTGGCCTGATGTATTTACATAATAAGGAGAATGAGGTGTTGATTGGATACTCGGATAGTGACCTGGCCGGCAAGGTGGAAGATAAGAGAAGCACAGGAGGCATGGTGTTCTACCTAAATAATAGTTTGATAATGTGGGCGTCTCAAAAACAAAGATGCGTTGCACTTTCTTCGTGCGAAGCCGAGTTCATGGATGCGACTGCTGCAGCATGCCAGGCAATTTGGTTAAAAAGGCTGTTGTCTCGGATTGCAAAAATTAATGTTGGTCCAGTTACTTTGTTCATTGATAATCAATCTGCGATTGATTTGGCTAAAAATCCGGTAGTCCATGGTCGTAGCAAACACATAGATATCGGGTATCACTACATATGCGAGTGTGTGGAGAATGGAGAGATCGAGGTTAAGCACGTAAGAACGGAAGAACAACGTGCAGATTCACTTACTAAACCACTGGTTGCTGTTAAGTTTGAGTTCATGAGGAATTTGCTTGGAGTCACCAATTGTGCTCAGACATGTTCAAATTAAGGGGGAATCTGTTGCGATTTAATTTGAACAAAAGAGCTGTTGGTGTTTTGTGCGAGTCTTTAGCTACTGGCAGTCGTGGCAACCTAGCATGGAGATAATGTAGGAGTGCTGCAGAATAAATATGTTAGTGATGTAGTTTGTTCATGACTTTCTGTTTAAATCCTAGTTTGTAGGAGTCAATTATTCTTTGTTGTTTAAGTCTATATAATGTAACCTTAGTAGTAATAAAAAGCTAAGTTCGGCGTTATCTTTGTTTTCTCCAGTTTATATAAACACATAGCTATATATATATTGTATACGGTTCATATCAGACCTTCACAAGTTAGTCTGCAAGTCATGGCTCTCCATAATCTCGAACCCTAATTTTATAAAATTCAGCTCCATAATGGTATCATCGCTTCCCGCAATATTCCTGAAATTACCAATATATTAGATCCTGTTCAATTTCTTGAGCTGCAAGATTTGTCCTTCACTTGTCCTGTGCACATTGACTTCATTGTAATGCTACGCTATTTTTACGGAACTCTCTTCAGACCTTATGTTATTGGTTGTTGTAATGGCATTATTTATATGTGATGTGTCTGGTGCAAGTGTGTATCTCTGGAATCCATCATCCGTCAATTTATAAAACATCCTCGTCTTAAACGGCCAAGATATATATATACATTGAAAGAGATTTCAAAACAAATATACTAAAAACTTGAACCCCTAATTTGTAAATATTTAGAAAGTTGATTAACTTGAATAATTAAAAAAGGATAAATTAAAAAATTAGCCTTTCCATACATTCATAACTCCATTCTATATAAAGCTAATGCCAAAGTCACTTCCAGAATCTACAAGTTATAATTTTAACCCTATCAGTAACTTCAAGATCAGATTCTTCTCTTAAAACAAAAATAGAAAAGAACTAAAAAATCATGCATATATTTAGCAGCCACACGCAAACCCGCATTAAAGGAAAAGACATAGTTTCCAACATGCCAAATCTATTTTCAATTTTTTGAATATAAAGGACTAATACCAACCAAACAAGATATTATCAGCAGGATCCATAAAATATCCTACTCTATACATTAGTTTGAACATATTATTTTCGTTTAACAAGGCTAGTGCACCGAACTATAAACATCAATAAGTTCTAAAAGTTAAATATCTATACAATTTTCTCATAAATTTGACAATTTAATCAAGGAAACATTACTTTTGAAACTCAGCTATAAACTATTCAGCTCTAACAGTTTTAGATCGATGTTGAATTTGACACTTTCATTTCCGGGAACTAAAATTAAAATTCAATTAAAAAACACACAAGCACACTAACAGTCTAACACAGAAAATATTAAATTGTTGTTCCTAAGTAGAAACTAAGACAGTGAACATTACATCACTAATCATACTAGCACTCCCTGATCCGTTTTCTTGAAACCAGAAAGTATATTTAAAGTACAATATCTTAATAATTACTAACATCTTAACGAGATTTTTAAACAAGTAGGAGATAATCATACCAAACTACATCTAACTATAATAACACCAAATAGATGTAAGTATGGTATTCGTAACAATTAAACAACTTGAACATATTAAAACAGGCAATTATACATGAGTACTACCAATATAAACATCAAATTCAGCCGCAAAGAAATAAACTTGACACGTGAACAAATTGTAACATTTACCGGTGGAAAGAATTAAACTTGAGAGGAAATAATTAAATTATATATTTATATAGGGTAGCAGTTCATGGAGAACCATTTAATATAGAGAACCGTGGAGACCATTATTTAAAAAATATATAATATATAATTTATTTCATTTTTTTCATATAGTTACAAATTTTAATTACCAAGTTAAAGAGCGAAGTTAAATAATTTTTTTATTTAAAAAATTATTAAAATTTAATGAAAATCTTTAAAGTGATTCTATATAGAATCACAATAGAATCATACTTATTCAACATATTTCACTGGAAGCATGTGTTAGCATTAACTAATTATTGCAATAAAAAGTGATGCAAGTATTATGGGCAATTAGTAAAAGGTCCAAGTAATTCATCAATTCTTGTCAATACTTAAATTGAATCAGTAATGGGAAGAAGAAGATTCAGCACGTTTTAAAGGAAGAAACATGTTTTTTATGTGTGATCTTATTAAAACATATTGCTAGAAAAGTGCTAAGCAAAACACAGAAATGTAGTCATATTGTAAAAAAATATTCACCATTTTAATAAATTTAATTTTATTTTAAGATTTGCAGAGTATGTCAGAAATAAATGAAGGAGAGGGAGTGAATCTATTCTACCTTTACAACTTACAACCACGAAATATTAACTCACTGTCTCAACCTATATAACAATAATCCAAAGAATTTAATCAAACACATCAACCAGTTTCAACTTTTAATCAAAGTGCCTTTAAGAATAATTAAACATCACATTAGTTGATTAATAAGAGAGGTGTGAGTGTATGTTCATACCAAACTACTAATTCATTATCAAAAACACAATTTGTAAATTTAAAATTTTATATTCTACAATATATTACATATAGGATACATATTCAAAAACACAACATGTTCGTCCTTAGTATTTTTCTTTATATCATTCCTTAAGTAAGTGGATGGGTGACTCTCTGTGTATTAACAGATTTATCGACTTTTGCTGTAATGTGAAGGCAATTTTAATTTGATGCATCTTTATTTATGTGATTTAACTTTTTTTAGTAATTTAAACATGATGGTTTCGAGCTTATACAATATCTTCACTATATATTTTACCATCTTCTCCAAATATGTATATTTCAAATTTGCTGAGCATAAATCTTGAAAAAAATTAGACAACTCAATAAGAATATCAGCTACAGTAGCAAGTCACGACAAATAATGGGCAACAGCTTTTGCATGAAAATTTAGCAGCCATGTGATTTCATTCTGTTAATACATCTTTTTTCCATATTTATACACCTAGATATATTCGAGACACACCCATCTGGAAGATTCAAACTTTTAATCCAATATTTGCTCTCTTCCAAGCATAAATGGTGCAATTGGCGTCGTGCCAACATCTCGAATCCACAACTCATAGAGTACACCTAACTCCTTACAGTCATTTCTTGTATTTGAATTTTTTTTGGTTTTTTCTATCACCATACGTTTTGTAGAATCTGTTATCAAAGACATTTTTTCCGTATGCATAACATCATTATTATGGCGAAGACTCAGTGTCTCCCAATAAGGTAGCTCAAAAAATGGAGAATAGAGTATCCAAATATGTGTCACACCATAATCCCTCGGCTTTTTCCTGATAGTCTTTTCCGGAGGAGGAAACTGTATCTGCTCAAGTATCTTTGCCCGTGATCCTGAATATCGAGTTCTGACTGAATGTGTTTCACATCGCCCAAACTTTGTGCTTCTCCTTAGTGGATCATCTTCTTCCAAAAAATTATGAGTTGTACGATAGAAAGTCGATTTACCACCATGCTTGAGTTGCTTTGCCTTTACCACTCCTATACTACTAGACATACCAATTTTCTCTGAGTCGGCCATCAACTACTCATATCAAGTGCTGGAAAGTCATTTATTATACATCAATGCTACTTTCATAGTGAAATTTGAACATGCTGCCCTACTATATATTTTTACCCCGGTACACCACAACATCTTTAATTCAATAATTATTGGTCGAAGATAAAAATGGAAGTCTTTTGTCGGATCACTCATCTTGGGAATGAGAAATGGCATAAACATGTATGGAGCTTTTGTGCATATGAATGGGGGAAGATTGTAAACAATAATAATCACAAGCCACGCTGTATATTTTCTTGCATGTGCATCTCGAAAGGGATCAAATCCATCACTAGCCAGGCCTATTCGGACATTTCGTTTTATTTTTTAAAAATCGAGAAAATCTATGATTAAATTATTTCCATTCATCTCCACTAGCTGGATGACTTAATTGACCCTCAACTACAGCTCTATCATGATTCCATGTCATACATTTGGAAATCTTCTCGGACATGAATAATCGTTGCAGTCTTAATATAAGAGGAAAGAATCTTAATATCTTCTTCGGAATTAACTTTTTCATAGAATCCTTCTACACCTTGTATCGATCTTCATCACATATGTCATAATGTATTTTCTCACTATTTTATTTATAAAATAATATACAATCATTCACGCAAGCATCAATTTTTCGTATCACATGCTCAACCAACTTACTAACTTTTTACATCATAATATCTTAGGGGCAACTTGTGATCTTGAGGAAACACCGATCCAATGAGTTTAAGTAGCTCATCAAATCCTTTATTACTACAACCATATTTGTGTTTGAACTTAAGTAGATTATTCACAAATGATAATGTTATGGAACTTGTACAATTAGGATAAAGTGGTTCAGAAGCACTCTCAAGCATCCTATAAAAACTCCATATGCGGAAAAAGATGGGAGAAAAAGAAAGTATGGACCAAAACGAAGAGAGGAAAGCAGGAGCTGTTAATTTTTTGGAGACTAAATTCCACCATATGCGGTCATTTTTATAACATCCACTAAAAACGGTTGCTTTTATATATTCAACCACCAGGGGTTGCTTTTCTCGGACACGAATGCAGATATTTTGAACAGATATCAATTTTCGGAATTTGTTTAACACCCCAAAGTGTAAGTATGATTTATTATTGAATAGAATTTGAAATGAAATTCATATCATTCTTTTCTTAATAATTTTAGTTAAATATTGATTGTAAAAACATCACTAAATTAAATATTATTTTATAAGTGTTAAATGAATTATTGAAATTAGAAAAAATCTCAGGGGCTATACTTAAGATTATTTTTCTTTATAAATTATAAAAATTGTATATTATTATACTTAAAATATTAAAAAAAATCGGGTGCATTGCACAGGTTATAAGCTAAAAAGATGAGAATGTGAGTATTATGAATTGTTTTCCGGTATATATATATATATATATATATATATATAATATATATATATTAAGCTAAATTAATTATTTGGCTTTTTGCGGTGATTAAAAAGTTTGAGAAAGCAAGAGAAAATTGAGAGAAAACATCATAAAATGTTGGAATATTTCTATAATACCAGTGTTCTTTTTCTGATAACTACTTAATGTAAAAAATTTCAATTAAATTACACAATGGTTTAACATATAACATCTAAAGATTGTCCTCGGGATCACAATGCAGTTGTTATTTCTCTGGTTGCTGTTGAGCTCTTAATCATGATTTGAATTCCCTCTTGGCACAATTATTGTGAGCCTTCTAGTCACCTTAGATAGATAGCATCACGTCCTGTCATTTAAACATACATCAGTAAACATCAAAAATGTGTGTGACAAAAAATTTAAAAAACGTTTAAATATATATATTTATTTATATATGGTTTATCTTACTTGCGCTTCCTTGAAGTCTTCCCTTCATTTTGTCATCCACTAAGAGCATTTGATGTATCATGAATAATCCTTTTATATAGCCTATTCATGATATATACAAACAGAAAAAAAAAATTAAGGATTAGATGTCACTCTTCTGTAAAATAATAGATAAAAAAGATACCAATTATAAATTCAATCCATTTTGTATCTAACTGTACCTTTTGGCACAAGAACTAGGAGATCATATTCTGATGTGTTATCCCCACCATCATCAGAGCTCAATTGAGCGGCCATATATTAAGATCTAATATTAGATCGGTTTTGTTAACAGCCTGAACCTTGAAAGCCTGTAAAAGCTATAGGAAACTAAGATCTGTATATATATACTCTAAATTTTAATCTGGCTTTGGTTATCTACAAAAGCGGCCGCATGTTCTCATATAGGGCAGTGAGGTAGGGAAACATATGTTAAATGTCTGTTGCACCCTCATGGGCCGTCTAGAAGATGGACTATCAATGTATCTAGAACCTTCTTATATATGGACCTGTCCATTTTAATTATGAAGCCCAAATTAATCTTTCATATAGATAAGTATGTCCATTTCAAATATGAAACCTAAATTACTAGGGATAATTTTCGTATTTGTTTATAATTTTATTTTTTAAAATTTTTTTATATCGCTACTTTTTAGAGATCACGATCTATATGTATATTTATATATTTATACTATTGACAAAGCCACCTCACATTTTAAAATTTTGATTACACATATATTTATATTTTTAAATTTATATTATTAATAAAATCGCCTTTTAGATAAAATTTTGATTACATATTAGACCCAAACAGTATTTTAAATTATTTTTAATGACAAACTTTGGCATGGAGTTGATGATATTAGGTCTAGGTAAACGCTTAGGTTTTATTAAAAATTATTAAATATTTCTTTTTCTTGATTTTTAATATTTCACCAAATATTTCTTAGGGTGAAACTATAAGAACTGACTTTTTTGTTTTGTAATTTTATCTTGTTAAAATATGATAGAAAACTTTTGTTATATTTATTTGCTCAATTATTGTTGGTTAAATTCTATTTTAAAATGATAGACTATAAAATTTGATCATTTTCTCATGTGATGGATGTTTAATTGACCATTTATCTCAGTATCGCATAATATATCATATTATTACTTTTACTTAAACAAACAAAATCACAATTCGGGATCTTGTGATCTGAATTCATTTAGGCTAAATTTATTTATTAAGTACTTAACAAGCCTATAAAAGTAGTAACGTTAATAATAAGAAAGCACTTATTTAAAAATATGTTATGTTTGTTCACTCTACCTCCTCAAATATTAATTTAGAATACTGTGACTAAAA